>NW_013667865.1:187444-192381 GCF_000517525.1 Limulus polyphemus | reverse complement strand
ATGTTTGGTGGGACGGGGATTCGAACCCGCGACCCTCAGATTACGATTCGAGCGCCTTAACCACCTGGTCATGCCGGGCACACCAATATATATAACAAAAAGCTGTTTATTATTATAATCAACAACATTTATACATTTAGAACTAGGTTCTGTTTCTTATTGGTAATATATTTCTTCTTCCTTTGCCCATCTCTCTGTTTATTTGTTCCTTCTTATAGCTCCTGGTCTTTTTTCCTTTTTGTTGAACTCCTGTCTGTCGTTTACATATCTTTTTCAAACCCACGCCGAACAAGTCATCACTTCCTTTTTTGATCTTGTACATCTTTTTTATTATAATGTTCCATGATCGTAGAGGGTCCTATTGTCTCCATTCTGCTGAACACAAAAGGCAATGCTTCCTCTAATTATTCCCTAATGATATGGAGTGCTGTAATCCACTAGTTCCTTAGGAACTGACCTAACGATGGCCTCTTTCTAACCTCTCCCAACCACAACCAATGTTCCTTACACCGAACGTCACAACACAGATGTCTATAAATTGATTTTTGAAGCATTGATATCGCATATTATTAGTTATTATTCAATCACGCAAATCTTAATTTTTAGCTGGACGAACAATGATTATAAAATATTCATTTTATGATAATCATCATTTTTAGACATTCTCATAATTAGAATAGGTTTGTTTGTTTGTTTGGAATTAAGCACAAAGCTACACAATGGGCTATCTGTGCTCTGCCCACCACGGGTATCGAAACCCGGTTTCTAGCGTTGTAAGTCCGCAGACATACAACTGTGCAACTGGGGGCAATTAGAGTAGAAACAGGAACTATTATTTCTTTCTATATAAAACCAGCAAAACCTCGAAGCTATATTCACTTTTTTCTCGTGCCACCATAAAACCACTAAAATAGCAGTTATAACATCAATATTATTAAGAGTTTATAGAATGTGTCATCATACGACCCATGGTGAAGAAACCAAAAATATTTATACAAATGTTGAATGGTTACATACAGTACCTTCTAGGCTCTATCAAAAATGCCCATCAAAAGCCTAGGAAGGCATTTTTTAGGAAGAATAACCAGCAAACATCATCATCTACATGTGAAAACAAAGATAAAATTTGGTATTGACCCGTTATTGCGGATTTAAAATTTATTTTAAACTACCTTTATGATATTGTGTACTTACCTAATAATGAAAAAGAAATTAAAACACCAACAATCTTTTTGAAGTATTCGGTTTTCCCCTTATTAGCAATCATTGTTCGAACTTTAATTGTTCAGAAATGTATACACTTCCAAAAAAAGAACCAACAATTCTTTTTGAAGTATTCGGTGTTCCCCTTATTAGCAATCATTGTTCGAACTTTAATTGTTCAGAAATGTATACATATCCAAAAAAAGAACCAACATTTCTTTTTAAATATTTTGTTTTTTTTCTCGGGTGCAAGCAAGAGCAAGGATTTTTTATTCTGATCAGTTCGAATACGAATTTTTGACGCTTCAAAATATATTTGAACATGTTACTTTCATCGTTTTCGTAAACCTATGAGTTTTATTTTTTTTAAATTTTCACATTCATTTGTGATTACGAACTTTCTTCTCTCTAAAAAGAGCGCTTAATTGCGTGAAATTTCACACTCACTTATTGTACACTTTTCGTTGCCACAGCTATTATTCTTCAACATCTGAAATACAGAGACTAACCACAAAAACAGTATCACCTTGAAGTCACAGAAAATGGGATTAATATTGTATGAACAGTATGTTGACAATATTTCACTTTACTCCATGATAGTCCAGAAGTAAAGAAGTTGCTGTTGTTTATTATTAAGCACAAAGCTACACAAAGGACTATCTGTTCTCTGCCCACCACGGGTATCGAAACCCGGTTTCTAGCAGTAAAGAAGTGTGAATAATATCTTGAAATATTTTCAGATGAACTTTGCTAGGATAGTGTAAACTAGAACAAATATAGACCAAGATGACATAGTTCCATAACGGCATATTCTGTGACAAACTCACTGAACACTTATGACACTTTGAGTAGTAAACTGTTTTTTCAAACCATTTTTCGAAACCAAGATATTTATCCTATATCAGTGTTGCGAAAATTCTGGCTTGATAGGGTTTGAGATACTAGTAAAAATGGCGTATTTGTTTACACGGAGATATGAAAGTATCACATAACAGACACACAGCTATGTTTCAGTTAAATTCTCGGTAATAAAGAAGTAGGGATATGTGAAAAATTTCTTGAGAAACTTTCAGCTGAACTCTACAGAGTCCAGATATAACCAATACATTTATTAAATATTTTAGAAAATTGTGTCATGTTTGAAAAGACTTGTGGGGTTACAGTTAACGTTTTTATTATAGTTAACCTATGTGGTTGTACGATGTGTTTACATTGTATTGGACTCATTCAGTATTCTTATGTGGTTGTACAAGGTGTTTACAGTATATTGGTTGTATTAAAGGTTGGTATATAAATATTTACAAATACAATGCAAAATGTTTTAATTTTTATATTAAAACTTGAGAATATGCTCGCATTTTCAGTCTTGTTTCAAAATATCAGATGTTATTGATGATTTTGTACAAACATTTGACATCTAAGTCACGAATCGGCTCTACACGTTTGTTTGTCACGACGAGTTCACCCTTTTCGCTTTCTACTAAGAATAGTATACGTAGTTATGAACCGTATTATCAGATAAATTTGTTCAATTTGACAAACAAATTCAAAGAGTAATACTAAAACGTTACCCTAGTTCACAAACAATACCTTACTTCGTACCTTACAAAGAGTAATGCTAAAACGTTACTCTAGGCCACAAAAACAATACATTACTTCGTACCTTACAAAGAGTAATGCTTAAACGTTACCCTAGTTCACAAACAATACATTACTTCGTGCCTTACAAAGAGTAATGCTAAAACGTTACCCTAGGCCACAAAAATAATACATTACTTTGTACCTTACAAAGAGTAATGCTTAAACGTTACCCTAGGCCACAAACAATACACTACTTCGTACCTTACAAAGAGCAATGCTAAAACGTTACCCTAGTTCACAAACAATACATTACTTCGTACCTTACAAAGAGTAATGCTAAAACGTTACCCTAGGCCACAAAAACAATACATTACTTTGTACCTCACAAAGAGTAATGCTTAAACGTTACCCTAGTTCACAAACAATACATTATTTCGTACCTTACAAAAAGTAATGCTGAAACGTTACCCTAGGCCACAAGAACAATACATTACTTTGTACCTCACAAAGAGTAATGCTAAAACGTTACCCTAGTTCACAAACAATACATTATTTCGTACCTTACAAAAAGTAATGCTGAAACGTTACCCTAGGCCACAAGAACAATACATTACTTCGTACTTACAAAGAGTAATGCTAAAACGTTACCTTTCGTTTTCTGACGACGTAATGACCAACTGGAAACTAAGGCTTCCTAGTACACTTTCAAATATTACTAAAGACTAGATCAGTTTCAATATGCTTTCAGAAACTGCCTTCTGAAAACAGCTATAGCGGCTACAATACAGTTTTTTTTTGCAAGAAATTGTCGTCAGCTAAATTATTAATGACTGTAATTATATACGAGTTATAATTGTTCGCATAATTTTAATTCATTATTAGTATAATTCAAAAATAAAATTAAAATAAACATAAAATATAAATAGGATAAAAATAAAATACAAATAACATAAACAAACATCTTCTATAGATATAACTTTACAAAATGAAAATAATAGACTTAAAGACATAATTATTGCTCTATTTCCTTTTATTAAAGTTATATTTCCTTATAAATAGAATTATTAATAGTGTGAAAGGAAACAAAAATTAATAAGTGCAGACGAATGATTAATGATATTAATTAATAATATTATATTTACTTCCAGTTTTAAAACAAGACAGGTGATATATATATATATATATATATATGTATACTGTCGTTTTTAGAAAAATAATTATATTGGATCAGTCGTTGAGCCCCCCAGTGGCACAGCGGTATGTCTGCGGACTTACAACGCTAGAATCTGGGTTTCGATACCCTTGGTGGGCAGAACAAACCACACAGATGAGACAGGAGAAAACCAAGTACTCGCGCAACAGCAAACCACACAGATGAGACAGGATAAAACCAAGTACCCGCGCAACAGCAAACTACACAGATGAGACAGGATAAAACCAAGTACCCGCACAACAACAAACCACACAGATGAGACAGGAGAAAACCAAGTACTCGCGCAACAGCAAACTACACAGATGAGACAGGATAAAACCAAGTACGCGCGCAACAGCAAACTACACAGATGAGACAGGATAAAACCAAGTACGCGCGCAACAGCAAACTACACAGATGAGACAGGATAAAACCAAGTACCCGCACAAACAAATCCAGTCATCTGCCTTTTAACTAATTCAACATAAACGAGAGCATGGTCACATCATCTCCATTTATTGATTTATTTTCAAGTTCTAAGGAAAATAACAGTTGCAAAAGAAAAATCAAAAACCTCTATCAATAATAAACACCTATTTTGGTTCGCCTACTATATTTATTCACCAGTGGCAGTTCAGCTGCTTTATGACTGGTTCACTATTATTTTCAATACAATTATTCAACAGTAGTTCGTGTTGTACCTGATAATGAAAGTAAACTTGTAGAAACGTATACTCAGATCTACATTTGGATCTCTTTAAAGAAGACTCAGTCCTAAAAACAAAAACTAAAAACTAAAACAAGGGATTAACCGATTATTTTTTATCCAATTCCCTGAACTGAGATTTTAAATGCTGTATTTTTTCAAACTGTGTTTAGTGATTCACCTAAAAATGACAAACCAACGGTTTGAAACCTGATATATTTTTTAAATATATATATATATATATATATATATATT
>NW_013667865.1:172889-186460 GCF_000517525.1 Limulus polyphemus | reverse complement strand
CGGTAGTCATACAAATATAACATAATATATTGTGCATATAACCTGCGAGAAGAATTAGTAAAATTTAGTCTTATAACTGAGCTTCAAAGTGTTAAATGATTATTCCAAAAATAGCATCTTTATCAGGAATAGCGATGACTGGCAGATGATTTCATTAAACTTGTTTATAGTGTAATAGTTCGTAATACTGATAGTTTTAGTAAGGTTTAAGTTCTACATTTTCTGTTGCTTGAAATATGTGTTGATCCAGCTGTAACAGAAGCTGTAACTAAAATAAGAAAACACCTACCTTTATTTGTAAGGACTTATAGCAAGATGAAGAAAAGCCTAGCAGTGTTGAGAAACA
Organism: Limulus polyphemus; assembly: GCF_000517525.1. Classification (NCBI taxonomy): domain Eukaryota; kingdom Metazoa; phylum Arthropoda; class Merostomata; order Xiphosura; family Limulidae; genus Limulus; species Limulus polyphemus. The sequence goes on along the minus strand of NW_013667865.1, from coordinate 186,114 downwards.
ATACACTCTATAAATATGACAGACTTGAAGATGATCAATAGTTGATCCTCTTGAGAGGCATCATATGAAAAAAGATCTCTGTTATTATCTTGCTAACGGCGTCACGTAAGTTGTGTGTTCTAACTCTCAGCAAGCACATTAAATACCCGAGATTGCTGCACAAAAGAAAGAGGTATGCTCTAAGTGGAGGAAAGCAAGGGATTTGGAAAGTCAAAGAATCTGATATTCTCTGTGCTTACTCTCCACAAGTAGGATGGTAAACGTGTGGTAGGCCAGACGGAGTATGACTATATATCAATGAGCATACATAATTCACGGCGGTGAGAAATAGACAGGATCTTTTCACTGGTTAAAACATATTTTTTTTGTAACAAAAGAGATACCAAAACCTAGAATGAAGAGCATAATATATTTTTTAATTTTACTTCTTAAACGAACGCAAAATCATGGAATCAGGTTCCTTGAAAGGATGATAAAATGTATGATCTTCTACACAGAAAGCCTCTATAGGTTTAAACCATTTGTTCATATGAAGTTAAGCTCCGTTATTTCAACTGTCACTTTTAGCCATTCAGTTAGCTTAAACCTTTGAGTTATCAGGTTCATTTGTATGCTTCTCGGCAGTTTTATCTCCTCGAGCACTCCATTTTTGGTAGAGATTCCATGTATTTCTACGCGTCAGGTATTACATGGGGACACTGTGTGTATAATATAATTCTGTGTGGGGAACACTTTTCAAGAGCAGAGAATTTGAAGAACATTTTTAAAATAGGTTTTTTCTATGGAGAAAAGTATAAATAGGTATGAATAAAATAAAAAATACGAAAGAAAAGAAATTGTATAGGGAAGAAGTGATGCTATGATGAAAACTCTATATAATTGTATAGGGAAGAAGTGATGCTATGATGAAACTCTAAGTAATTGTATAGGGAAGAAGTGATGCTATGATGAAAACTCTAAGTAATTGTATAAGGAAGAAGTGATGCTATGATGAAATATCTAAGTAATTGTATAGGAAAGAAGTGATGCTATGATGAAAACTCTAAGTAATTGTATAGGGAAGAAGTGATGCTATGATGAAACTCTAAGTAATTGTATAGGGAGGAAGTGATGCTATGATGAAAACTCTAAGTAATTGTATAGGGAAGAAGTGATGCTATGATGAAAACTCTAAGTAATTGTATAGGGAAGAAGTGATGCTATGATGAAATAGCTAAGTAATTGTATAAGGAAGAAGTGATGCTATGATGAAACTCTAAGTAATTGTATAGGGAAGAAATGATGCTATGATGTAAACTCTAAGTGTGTGAGAAGGAGATGTTGGGTGTTCAGACCATGGGAGATATTTATAATATTTGTAAATGTTATTTTTAAACTCGTTAGGTTGTGATAAAAACGTATTTCACTAGCAAGAATCAAACATTAGAAATTACTCTAACTTTTAAACAGAATTGCTTAACAATCTCTTCAGTTTGTTTTTTCCAGGAGGGGCTTTAATTACAGTTCTACATGAAATCTTCAAAGAATATCTTGGCGTAAAAATCGATAAACTTCAGAATCCGAGGTAGGTTGACAGACATCAGCTTGTGTTAAACGTATGTGGTTGCTGCTAACACACTAAACTATTGTTGAGAGTTACAACCGATACCTGTTAACTATATTGTTACGGTTTGTACCCGTATGGAGAACGATACACAGTTCAACAATACTTACAATAACTCTGAGCTTTCTTAACACATCTTCATAACAATTGATAATATTTTGTTAAATTACTTTGTACACAAAGAATGAGATTGTTTTAATTAAATGTTATAACTAAAGATTTGTTATTTTTGTTATTTGCACTCAGACTCTGAATATTTCGAGTGTTATCATCAACGTATTGTGCAATGAAATGTTTAAAATTAAGAAATATAAAAAAAATGTACATACCTTTTAATTTTTCGTCGAATATTCTTAAAAGATCTTCTTTTGGTTAAATTCTTAATTGTTAGTTTTTACATAGTCACATAGAGTTTATTTTTGATGTCAACAAGCAATATTACGGTATTATCAGCAGAGACACTTAAGCCTTCGTCAGAATGTTAGGACACTCCCCTACTACACTAAGCCTCATGAACCGAGACAGTTTGGCTTATATTCGACAAAAATTAAACCTTTCTAATATACATTTTAAAACATAAGTAAGTAAAATATCTCTCTGCTCTCATAGAACGGTTTTCTGGGAACATGAACTTTGTAAGTTTCTGTGTGACACATTTTACAAACACTGAGTTCCATACCCAGTTTAATGTAAATATATATCCACTTAACAGACTGTTCGAGAATACACTTTGCTTTTCAGATCGTACCTTAATATTTAAACATTGTGTTAAAAATACACACATTTGAAAGTTTGAGTGTATGAATATATGTTTATACTTGGAAGGTTGCGCGAGAGGAAACGTCTTCTTTTCTGAGTAGATGAAACAAAAGTATATTTGTACTGGTCAGATTATACGAAATTAGGCTTCTTATTTGTACTGGTCAGATTATACGAAATTAGGCTTCTTATTTGTACTGGTCAGATTTTACAAAATTAGGCTTCTTAGTTGTACTGGGCAGATTATACAAAATTAGGCTTCTTAGTTGTACTGGGCAGATTATACAAAATTAGGCTTCTTAGTTGTACTGGGCAGATTATACGAAATTAGGCTTCTTATTTGTACTGGGCAGATTATTCAAAATTAGGCTTCTTAGTTGTACTGGGCAGATTATATAAAATTAGGCTTCTTAGTTGTACTGGGCAGATTATATAAAATTAGGCTTCTTAGTGACATTTTTTATTACACAGAATTATTTGCAACTGACACAATGGCACAGCAGTATGTCTGCGGAATTATACCGCTAGAAACCGGGTTTCAATAACCGTGGTGGGCAGAGCACAGATAGCCCATTGTGTAGCTTTGTGCTTCACTACAAACAAACAAACTAGCACAATGTACAAAAATATGTGTGTACTTGACAATTATGGGATAATACGTTTGTGGTTAGCGGATGTACGTAAGAAGGTTTTACAACACAGGTATGACAGAAATATGCTTGTAATTAGCAGACTGAACAACTGTACGCTTCTACTTGACAGATTCGGCTATAAAATGTGTTTGTATTTGGCAGATTGTACTGTTTTACTTCATATAAATTAAAATCCACTTAATATAAACGAAAGTTTGTATGTGCTCATTTGATAGTGGGAAAACACACTTAACCATAAGTTATCTGTTAGCGTGTTCTGTTTGTTTTATGTTAAGCACAAAGCTGCACAACAAGCTGTTTGTGCTGTGCCCACCACGGGTATCGAAACCAGAGTTTTTGCATCATAAGCCTACAGTATTACCGTTGATCCAATGAAGGGCTAATGGCTTGCAGTCAGTTTAACACTTGTCTATATTACCCATATTTTCTTCGATTATATGCCTATCTCTTAGTTATAAGTTTTCTATTATTTTAACTAGAAGGTTTTTAGCCTTGTGCATCTGCGGTGTTAAGTTACTTGTTAAGGATTACATTTCTGAAATCAAACATCAACTAAACATTTTTGATTATTTTTTCTCGGCTTGTATAATTTAAAATTCAGAAAATTATTATCTTTACGAGAAAATTCGATCAACTGAATTTAAGAAACAAAATCAAATGTCGGTTTTTGATTTTATTAGATGTGACGATTTTTCACGAAATGTCTTGATCATGTTATTTATTTTCGAGGAAATATACATCAAAATTGTAGAAACAGATGTGACATTAAAGTTGTTGACCAGTTACGTTTCTCCTTTTTTTTTAATGATGTTAATTATTATTATACTCGAAACTTTTCTTTGAAATGATTTTTTTCGTAACAGTCACTACTCTGTATATTTATGATTTACTTAGTTATCCATAATTATCACGTGTAATTGTCCTGTTAGAAATAAAGTTAAAAAAACAACAACAAATATTCAGACTGCTAAAGTAACCAATATCGTATTTACTGTAGTTTTTTATAAAAACTATCGGAACTATTTTAGAAAGGATAAGCTGATGTAGTGTAGAACTTTAAGCTGATGTAGTGTAGAACTTTAAGCTGAGGTACTATAGAACTTCATCTATATGCATATTATTTGAAATAAATCACACCTTTCATCCATTTGCTGAAAAAAAAATCGAATCATCCCTCCCTTATCACCAGCTACGTTTATATATATTAATGAATAAAACATACTAACTTGTTTTTTTTAGGTGGTTGGTTAACACTCTTAAGGAAAGCATTCCTATGTTGTTTTTTAACCCTCCTCCAGCTTCTATTCTTCTGCACCTGAGCGCCAGAGTAGCAGGAACTCTTAACAGCGAAAACTGAACCGGATCTAGTGCTCTCAATTTACATGATGATTGATCAGATAAACGCAACCCATCTATTCTAAGCCAACAAACATGGAGAAGATGTTATCATGGTTATGCCTGAAGAACCTAGATCTCAATACCAGCTGTTTAACATAAACGTAATTTTTTAAATAATTGTGGAAGATTACGAGGAACAAGAAAAAAAAAGCACACAATAATATCCTGAAGGTTTCAGAGATTAGTTGGTTGAGAGTTTTGTTATCCGATGCACCTGCTCTGTACTTTTCTTACAGTTCTCTTTCTCTCTGTTAACGAACTATTACCACACTGTCAACTGAGGTCTTTACTAACCGCTTCTCACTTCGCGACATGTGCATCGATATTCAAAATAAAATTTTCGCGTGTGCACCTACATTATTTAATTTAATTAGAATTGCATAACTTCAGATATATATTAAAATATGTTTCATAACATGCTTTTTAATGATATTTAATATGCATTATAATTAATATTTACAAAATAAAAGATAAGATATTTGATGACTAGGAAACAATTTCGTCTTATGGATGTGATATATAACAATAAAACTGTTAAATATTAAAGATTTTGGCCTATAACTACAAATAACTGAAGTTAACTGAAAACCTATTATGATGAGAGGTTAAAAGTATCGGGCGTGGCCTAAATGTTAGTGTGTCTGGAACTTGAATTTGAAGATTTATGGTTCGCGACTCATTGCTACATAAACGCGCTCTACGAGGGTGCACTATAAGAGTGAGAGTCAAATCTTACTATTCAACCAGACAAGAACTGGCAGTGGATGCCATTGGCTAGGGTGACCACCAATCAGTTCAAAATTAGGGATGACTATATAAAGACAGGTTTCCCGGATTTGTATCGCTAAAATTCTGGATTCGCTTCCCAGTAATTGGACACAGCAGATAGCTCAATGTGGCTTTGCTCTAACCCAACCAAAAATGCTGTGTGCAGACATGCTTTGTGTAGACTTGTGTGAAATTCTGAAACAAACATAGAAACAGATTTAAAAGATTCGTGAGTAGATGCAGTTTGATTTTCTTAGCGAAAAATGAAATATTTTAAATTATTTTTATTAATTATTTTTATTTTTAATTAAGCAATAACAAAAACCACATCGACAAGTCGATCGGACATTCTACAACCTGAAGCCTACAGAAGATTTTTTTAAATTGATATTGGGTTTTTCTTCGCTTAGCATTCTGAGCTTCAATAAACTGAATGTAATTTAACGAGGATACTTCAGTACATAATACAGTACAGTACTTCATACAATGATAGTTGTATGTCATTTTATAACTTTGTTTATTGTTAAACACAAAGCTACACAATAAGCTTTCTGCGCCTCTCTTTGGCGTTATAAGCTATCAGACTTCCAGATGAGCCAACAAAGGACCGTCTTTTAACTGTGCACAATGTCATTCAGAAATAAGACAGTTCCCAATATTGAAAGAATTGAATAGCAATATGGCGGATCAGAAATATATTTCATAACCTTTTTCAATTTCAGACAGGAAAGAAAAACAAAACAACAGATAAACTCAGTTTAAATTTGTAACAAATTAAGTGTGCCTATTTCCTGTCATGTAATTTTACCAAAAATCTGCCTACAATTTATAGACCAGAGAAGACTTTGGACTATTTACAGGTTAATTTAAAGGTTTATTTTATGTATTTACATCTGTAATTTTGATACTATCATCTGTAATCACGTGATTTTGATGGATAGAATATCGGCAAAACCACTTACTCTGCATGTCAGTCATTATATTATTCTATCAGAAACAGATCATAACCTGTATCTAAACTACTGATAAGATAGCAATGGAATCGTTCATTCTAATATCGGAAACTTGAAGCGTAAGCATTTTGGATAATGTAACTGACATTTACGAGATTTATTAAAGTTCTGTTTCTCATCATTTTTCAAATCAAATATAGTGCAGAAGAAACATTTAATTTGAAGAGTCTATAAAAATTCACATTTACAAATTCACATATAGAAATATTCAATCAATATTTATTTTATGAAATTAGTACTTCGTAACTAACACTGAATAATAGTAGAAAACAAGTTAAAATGCCTTACTTTTTAGGGTTAGCTCCTGTAACGGATTGCGAAGTGTGTAAATTTGTTTGAACATGTGGTGTTGGTAATCCAAGTTGTTTAAAATTAGAAAAATCTTACTGGCATAAAACAACTTAATTTAACTATATATATATATATATATATACTATTAAATCGAAAACTAACGATAGAACATTCCAGAGTACTCTATTTCTTTATGTACGTGTAATGAGGTCTTATTTTGTGGCTTATAAAAATGAAATGAAATTTCATATTTCTATACTAAAGTTATTGTTATTCTTTGGAAAAGCATGGAATAAAATATTTTTTATCAAATTACACTTTTCAGTTTGGATTAATAGACACGACTAACTTGAAAATTGTATCTTAAAAAAGCTTTATAAATACTTTGAAATAGCTTCAGGATCAATTCGTTTCTCTCTTGTCACAACTATGAGGTTATTATATTAGAAAGGTCAAGTAGTATGTATGAATATAGCTATGAAAATTGGCAATAACCACTGAAATAGAACTACATTAAAGTATTTAGTGATATTTAGATCTAATAGTATATTATTAGTACCAAGTTTCTTCACATAGCAATCATTATTAAGGTGTTAGAGTTGAACTTCTCCGCTTTTTTTACTTCTTTTTTAGGCTGTTTTTGTGCTATTTATAATTTAAGTGCCTAATGAAAAGTTACAATATTTACTTCCTGTTTTCCTTTTTAAGAAACAACCCCTAACTGCTGAGCAAAGTAACGGAGAAGTCGTTAATTAAAAACATATTCATTGTTAGAATTGTACTAATATTTAATTGTTTTAAAATCAGAACATTTCAAAAATTAACTTAAGCAATGAAAACAAATTCAGTGAACCAACAACTGTTATTAATGACGGTAAAATGAATTTGGTGAAAATTAAGAAATTATCTCTTGAAATATTTAAAATTGGGAATTAAGGATACTTTTATATATAATTAGTGGTTTCTTCTTTTAACAAAATAAGTGCTTAACGTTAAAGGATCATGTAATAATCTTTTTTTTTTGTTGGGCTTAATGTCATGTTTCTCAATTTATCATGTAAAAAAATGCTACATAAATGTCATTAAATTTTTGTCTTAGTTTATTATCACTCTGAAAAAGTTATATTGGTCTGCTTGATATCTTGAAATAATTTTATATATTTCTTTCTATGTTTTTCAATACTGAAGTTTTAATTTGGTCTGATCGGTGGATAAAAACATCATCTTTGAAATAATTACAAAATCTCATGGTTACAAATATTTCCGATACTTTACTTCTGTAAAATCTTATGGTTACAAATATTTCCGATACTTTACTTCTGTAAAATCTTATGGTTACAAATATTTCCGATACTTTACTTCTGTAAAATCGTATGGTTACAAATATTTCCGATACTTTACTTCTGTAAAATCTTATGGTTACAAATATTTCCGATACTTTACTTCTGTAAAATCTTATGGTTATAAATATTTCCGATACTTTACTTCTGTAAAATCTTATGGTTACAAATATTTCCGATACTTTACTTCTGTAAAATCTTATGGTTACAAATATTTCCGATACTTTACTTCTGTAAAATCTTATGGTTACAAATATTTCCGATACTTTACTTCTGTAAAATCTTATGGTTACAAATATTTCTGATACTTTACTTCTGTTTTACTTTTTTTTTTAGCTTTCTGAATCTTTGACCATTTTTTGTAGCCAAATTTGAGAAAAAGTATTTTTGATATGATATAAAATATAAAGATCATGAAAGTTTGTACGAGCTGGATGCACTGTTTTGATTGTGTTTCGTTGTTGTTGGTTTTTGCAGGTCTTTATGATGGATAAGTTTCAATGGGTCAGAACTTTATTTATCTGTCGTTTATACAAGAAAAGAAAAGAATGCACATTCTGATTGCTGTTCATTAACAACCGTAATGGTTATTAGAAAGTAACTATTGAAACGTAATTTAGAAATATATTTATAAGAGACCTTTTATTACTTGATTAGATGTAATAATAAAATATCGAAAGTACACATTGGGAATTGAATCAGGTGTTGTTGTTTTTTTTGCCATATTTTCTAATCAGTAGTGGTATTTATTTATTATATCAATAAAATATTGTGGGAATAATAAGAGTTACTACGTAACTTACCCAGTTTTCCAAGTCTTTAATTTTGGGGCAAATAACATTTTTATTAACACCTCTTATCGAGGTTATGAAGTCTACGAAGAACTTAAAAGTATTAAACATGATCATTAGTAGCATTAACACATGAAAAATATATGGTTTATATAAACACAAGGCACAACATTTAGTCTAACACGTTGAAATATTTTAACACTGATTAATCATTTAAGAGAGACTGTCTAGATTTTGATTTTCACAAAATCATAAGTACCTTTGTATCACTCTTTGAAAATAGCGCTTTTAAAATCATATCAATAATTATATATTGAATAACATACAAATAGGGTATATGCGAACAGATCTAGAATGGTTGTTTGCTTCATAAAGTTTTAGCAGAGTTACACAAGCACTATTAGCGCTAGCTCTCCATAATTCTGGACTAAAGGTAATACAATTAGTTAACAGCAAAATCTTAAATATTGAAAAAGATTTAAACTCACAAGAGAAGGCAGCTAGACAGCAGTACCCGCCGCCACAAGTGATTTGTCCGACTCTTTAAACCAAGTCAGTCACTTTTAAAGACGTTCCCACAGCTGAAAGTGTGGAGCTTATTTAGCTGTATTGTGTCTCGAACCTTAAACCCTTTGACCGGAAGTTCGTAACCCTAGCAACTAGGCCAACGTATTTGTATATTCCCAGTAAGAAATGTGATTAATCTGAAGCAGAATAAAATGTTCCCGTACAGATAATAAAAAGTACATAAATATACATTTTTGACTACAATATTACTGCTCTAAAAATATTACATTAAGATCGTGATATGTATTTTTATATTAAGCTACTATGAGTAATCAGTAGTTTTCAGTTCTTTTTTCATATTTCTTTCACGTTTTCCATCAGCTAGTGTACGGAATTGTGTTGTTTTATTACACCGTTTTGGTGCGGTTTCAGTACATTAAATTTGCGAGTGAAATAAAATGGAACTTGATCGAGGTTCCAGCAACGATCAAATCCTAATGTGTTTTACAGTCATTACTATCTCAACATAGTTATTTTACTAGTAGTGAAAACTCATCAACGAAACTCAGTCTTAGGTAGTGCAATTGAGATCTAACAATCATCTAATCGTCTACTTTGTTAGTTACTATTACAGATATGATTAGATCACATGGATTGGTAAATAACATAATAGAAGACTCTAGCTTAAGGAGTAACCGTGACGACAATTAAATATTGTGATGTTCTTTTTTTCTTCTTCTTTTTAGCTTTGACCTTATTGTTTCTATGTCATTTCTCCGTCGAGCATTTGCTTTGTATTATTACCATTTGTTGGCTAGATACGGGCCTTTTCATGTTTATCAGTTTTCTGAAATACAGAGAGAAACATGAGAAAACTCTTCTCGAAATACGTTATCTTTATGTTTCCTTTCATCTATATAAATATGACGTACTTTATTACACAAGCGTAATTTATAAGGAATGAAATTACCATTGAAATTATAATATTTTATTCAACGTATGATGTATACAGGCATTAAGTTATACACTAATAATAATTATTCATATTTTATTCAATGGCATTAAGGTATACTAGTAATTATATGTTTAGTTATAAAACGAACAGAGAGGTTATTTAACTCTAAGAAAGCAATGGTTATACACTTTATACGCTGAAATGCAGAATATATCAGTCATTTAGCCTGTTTTTAGTGAATGAGGGTATCATTTTCCTGGTTCTTATGAGAATGCCATAATTACAGCAGTATATCATCATTATTTCGAGCGTCCTATCACTTTTATCAGCCCTACCCGAAGTCGTATGGTCTAACAGTCTATGATACACATTTACATGTAAATAATTGAAGAGCTGGAGTCGACCTGCGATGTGTGTGCAATCATATTTCATATTTAAAAGACAATCATGAATGGTTGGGACATGCAACCAAGACGATATGTCATGTCAAGAAAATCCGGCCAGTATCAGAGAGCCGTCTCAATGACAATAATATGAAAAAAAAGTAAATTATGTGTAATTAAACGAATGAATCATAACGTTTGAAGAATATTTTGCGTGCTAAGAAAACCCTTATGTTAGGGGACATATATATATTCTATTCCTAACAACTCCCGCGTTGATTATTTAAGGAATAGTCTATAATTAATTTCTGAATGAATTGGGATCAAGATATGCTCCAAATCAAGAACAGTCTATTACGAGACATTTAAGTAATAACTTCCACAGCATCATTTAGAAGTGCATTTCTTTTCTGAATCATACATTTCCATTAAAATATTAAAACTGGTATAACTTATTTACGCTTTAGTTATTAATAAGAGTAATTGATATAACGATTTGTGTTGGTCACAATATACTTAATTTTTATAAAGGACTTTATCCTTTCAGCATTTTACATATTTCGATATACATTAAAACATCCAAATCATAATTATGGTCCTGATTATGGTGCCCTAGTGAACATCAAAACATGTAAAACAGTGTAAAAATACGCCCCTTTATAGAAATAAAACATAACCTAAATAATTTTAAGAATTATGTTTGATAAGATACTTTATCAACTTAAGCTTATTTACTCATAAGATGTTATTATGTTGATAATTATCACGCTAAAACACCATACATAAGACATAAGATGTTATTATGTTGATAATTATCACGCTAAAACACCATACATAAGACGTAATTGTTTATGATATTAGAAGGCTGAGGAATAAACACAAATTTGCAAGTTTCTGGGTTAAGCAACATGATTAGACGAATATCTTTTATTTAACGCATGAGCTATTCATTCTTTTTACTAATAGGTCAATAACCTCGTGGAATGAGATATATAAAAGTTTGTTATCTTTGTGGTAAAAGTTCGATTGGAAAACAAAACAAATGCCAATAAATAATTTTTTGAAGAGCAGGAAAGAGGATATGCGTTCTTTCGAACTGACTTCTTTTATTTTAACCAGATTCTGACCAGTTACTTCTATTGAACTGTTGTAAAACGTTTATAAGGTATTCTCCATTTAATGAAAGTTTCGTTGTTTTTACTTCACCACAGCCAAGCACAAACGTTCCTTATCATATTTACCAGTTCACTCTCCCATCCTTCATTTTGTTTCTCGACTTTGAGAAAAGCAAAAATGATATACACATATATTCAACAAACGTTCCTTATTATATTTACCAGTTCACTCTCCCATCCACCATTTTGTTTCTCGACTTTGAGAAAAGCAAAAATGATATACACATATATTCAACAAACGTTCCTTATCATATTTACCAGTTCACTCTCCCATCCATCATTTTGTTTCTCGACTTTGAGAAAAGCAAAAATGATATACATATATATTCAGATTAAAAAGTTTGTCATGTGATTTTAAAACTAGTTTATGTGTTTATTTAAAAATACCAAAGAAAAGTCTACCACAATACTCAGCTTAGTAGTTAATTTAATAAGTTCCTGTGCCAGCAATGAGACAGAGTTGTATTAACAAGCACAGTTTAAAAGAATCAGTCACAATTTAATGAGAGGAGGTATCTTATTCAAGAGCTTTCAAACTATAGGAGAAAAGTGAAGTTCAAAAAGTATACATTTATTTGTACATGTTTATCCACTCTTACTTGGAATTAGCAGGCTACTAATTTAATCAGATTATTGTCACGATATGTGACTAAATTCATTGAGAATTATGTTTGAATTATACGCAAAAAGATATATATGTGTGTGTGTGTAACTACTTATACATAAATATATAACGAAGCGATGCTTGAGTTTAGCAAAGCAATACAATTAACAACGTTCATTTCATCAATAATAAATATATCTTTTTTTTTAGTCAGACAGACTAGCATTGTTCCTGATACATTTTATTGCTTTATTCTGATTTTGTCATTTAAAAAAAATTCATTTTAGGCCAAGAAAACTGCATTTCAAGAACGAACCAAAACTAAAAATCATGAATTTCTAAGCGTCAAAAGAATATTTTCTTTACAGGGAATTTTCCTTATAGCTATTAAAACTCACTTTGTATTCTGAAGGTTTAGTAAGTCAAGTTCTCTAAATTTCAGTAGAAACTGAGTGAAATAAATTTAATTTTTCCGATGAAGCTAGCAGTCTTTGTTAGATTTCAATATACAGTTCCAGAAGGTGTTTTCAATCAATGCTTGAATTCACTTCTTTTAGTTTTTTAACAAGTTATGCTCTAGTGATCATACAGTATATTCGAAGATCAAAGAACCCACATCATTCTGGAATGTTCTTGCTGAGATGGCTGAACGACAACTTAACTAAAGCTTTATTGCAGCCTTGGCTTGAAGTTCTGTTAACGTCATCTTTAACTGCCATTCCTAAGGAACTGTGGAGTGTAAAAGTAATTCGAACGACTAATCTTTACCAGTGAACAGCTGATTACTCTGTGTTCAGTAATTTCGTTGATATCTTTGTTGGAATGCTTCAATGTAACGTTTCTATGAAAGTTATATTGCTGTATTACTCACACTGTCATTTGTCTTTTATTCAAAACTCTGAGTTACTTCAAGGGACCATTGACAAGTTTTTAAATATGTTTGATAAATCGTCTCTTAAACTATATTTAGTTTAAAAAATTGATA
>NW_013667865.1:167519-171965 GCF_000517525.1 Limulus polyphemus | reverse complement strand
TTTTGATCTTGGTTAGCTTCCACATGGTTCAACGAAAGTTCCAACTCACGAGCCAAGTCCTTCATCAGGTAGTGTCTTAAATGTTTATTTCTTTTATTGAAAGTAGCAGGTCAGATTATTGATGCTCACGAGTCAAATCCTTCATCAAGTAGTGTCTTAAATGTTTATTTCTTTTATTGAAAGTAGCAGGTCAGATTATTGACGCTCACGAGTCAAATCCTTCATCAGGTAGTGTCTTTATTATTTTTTATTGAAAGTAGCAGGTCAGATTATTGACGCTAACGAGCCAAGTCCTTAATCAGGTAGTTTCTTAATTGTTTATTCCTTTTATTGAAAGTAGCAGGTCAGATTTATTTGATATCTTGCTAAATCTAACAAAACTATCATTAACACTTAAGCAGATAGATAGATAAATAATAGATAGATAGATGTATAGGTAGACAGATATTTGGGGAATTTGACGTTTGAGTAAACACCTGCTTTAGAAATATTTGAGACCAAGCCATTACCACCACATTGCTAGAACAGCAATGAATGAGAATTCGTGAAATATTGCTTTTTGTAGATATATTGTGAACGGCGTATTTCGTGCATATCTAGTTACTTATAATATATTTATAAGATTATTCATACTTCTAAGTATGCGTAACCAGCTGGATGAGTTTGTACTATTGTAAAGAACCAGGCATATCTGTAGGTCTACGTGAGTAATCCAGTCTATATACTAATCTCCATCATCTTATTCCAGAACAAATTTAATAGCTTGTTGTGCGTGACTTTTGGTTGTTTTGTCTGTATGTTATTATTACAACAATGTTTGCAGAAAAGGAAATTAAACTTGGTCGGGATATTCAGGAATGTAGTTAAATCTTCAATTTTCGAACAGGAAATGTTTTTTTATTTTGTTTCTGTCATTCAGGTTATGGGAAATGTTATGGTCCCATTATATTTTATTGAGGGGATTAGGCCTAGAGTGCAATTTCTAGGAGTTAATAGTAAAATACATTCATTTTAATATTTTGGAAAGGAAAAAAGAAATACATATAAGAGAACCATTATTATGTATAACAGCCTACTTGAAAAAGAAATTTGACCTACATTGCTTTGCCATTCTTATGGAATACATACCAAATACGTTTAGCAGTAATATTGAATCACACTAAAATAAAACTCTCATTAGACACAAAGGCTCCACAGAACGTTATTAGGCTAAAGTATTCAATATTTATACTTCGATGTTAAAGCTTTAAGTCTAATTTTATATCACATGCAATATTATGTTTTGCTCTAATTCAGAGTAAATTTATAAAATTACTTAAATCTGTAAGTCAATTCACAAAAACAAACAACAATCAGTTCATCTTTCATTGTTTAAACTACAGAAAAAGAAGAAATTAAAGTATTTCTTTATAGTAAAGTTCATGATAAAGTTGAGGAAGTAAAAATAGGCTTAAGGGGTTCATCTTTGTTCAATTCTTTAAACATTATCTACAGAAGGGAATAACAAATTTGATTCTGAAACGTTCATAAATAACTAACATTATTCATACATAGCATATACTATTCAAATCCATAATAAAAAAAATATCAGTATTACCTTGTAAGACTGAAGTCACCAGTCAAAAATATTACATCAGATTCGGTATTAGAACTTAAGGACATTTTTGAAATATCTCAAAATATTTGTTCTTTAAAAAATAATGTGTTACTACCGAATACTTTAAAACCGAAAAAAATCTAATACTGGTTTAAAAAATGAATGCAATCTTTATGTGAAAATGTATTAAAAATGATAAAAGGTACTCTTAGAGTATAATACGAAGGTACCAGTAGTGTATGTGAAGTAGAGGCTTAAGTATTATTTTGTAAAATATTTATGCTGAAAAACGTGTCTTGAAGCAATTCAATAAACCGATTTACAAGAAAAAAAAAACTTCGAAGTTTCTAGCTCATTACTGGACAAAATATAACGTTCTTTTTTGCAGATTCTTTTATGGTACCAACTAATCCACTCAAAACTCATAGAGACGCACGTGCTTATATATATATATAATCTATAAAAAGTGAATAGCATTTCCTTTGAAACACTACATCATATTTAGTAGCTTCACTATGAAACTGAATTAAAAAACAACATAATAAACATTACTTGAGAAGAAGATTTCTTACGGTCTTCCTTTTCTTAGTGGATTAGCCTTCTGTATTAAGAAACCATTTGATAGATATCCAAGCCTGATCGAATAAACATTTTGAACAATCCCTTTATTTTTAATGCAATGAAAATCGGACAGATCCTTTTTTCAAGTCCCTTAACATTACATGAAAAGTAGGTCCTAAAAAAGGTTCTACTTAACATGAATATACAAGTTAAAGTTGAAACGCTAGATTGACATCTGTTCTATTACAAAATAAGTTCTTATCTCCAGCCCCCCCAGTAGCACAGCGGTATGTCTGCGGACTTACAACGTTAAAATTTGGGTTTCGATACCAGTGGTGGGCAAAGCACAGATAGCCCATTGTGTAGCTTTGTGCTTAATTACAAACCAACAATATTATCTCCAGGCAACAAGCAAAGATCAGTTATGTTACCAGCTGATTCATTTACAGTACGGTCCGGCATGGCCAGGTGGTTAGGTCGCTCGACTCGCAATCTGAGGGTCGCGGATTCGAATCCCCGTCCCACCAAACATGTTCGCCCTTTCAGCCGTGGGGGCGTTATAATGTGACAGTCAATCCCACTATTCGTTGGTAAAAGAGTAGCCCTAGAGTTGGCGGTGGGTGGTGATGACTAGCTGCCTTCCCTCTAGTCTTACACTGTTAAATTAGGACGGCTAGCGCAGATAGCCCTCGTGTAGCTTTGCGCGAAATTCAAAACAAACAAACAAAAAGTAAAGATGATTCATAGTATTAAAAATAAATAGTTTTAATAATTAAAAACACCATTATATTTACATACATAGATTCTCTAATACTGAACTAGTCAACTTTTATATAAATTGTCGTACGTAATTAATACGAATGGTTCTATAAGTCACGAATGTTTGACTTTTTCCTGTATTTTTCGACATGTCTACGGGACTTCAATACACTTTTTATCATTTTATGTTTCATTTATTATCAAAGTTTTATTTTTAATCCAAAATTATTCACGCTTTAAAATGATTATAATAATTTGTAAAGATTTTCAGAAAAATATATTATATTCAGATTATTGTCGTAGTTATTTTCGATTTTATCTTTTATTTCAAGGAAGCTAAGAGCATTATATGGGAAAGCTACTAATAAATAAACATATACTCCAATAGTACAAGTCAACCATCTTCATAACGTTATATGAAAATAACTTCGCTGTATAAATGCAGGTTTACCTTGGTAAAGACCACAGAATTTACCATACTTTTTAAGATATTGCATAATTCTGTGACGGAAAGGCGGTCAAAATCAGCGAAAAATTGCCCTATTGTGTCCAAAACCAACAGAAAATTCTATTCGTGTTGTGAGGAGAAGTGTGGAAAATTGCCCAAGTCAAACAGACGATAGTGTTGCAGGTCACAGGTCAGGTATGAGCGAACCCCAGAAATTATCTTCATAAGATAAAATGCAATAGGAAAGTAGCTAGACTGAAGCCACTGCTCGGTTCAAGGAACAGCGTACATCAGCAGCAGTGGACATCACTATGTTATCCCACCTTCCTTGCGTTTTTGAAACATCAATAACAATGGACATCACTATGTTATCCCACCTTCCTTGCTTTTTTGAAACATCAACAACAATGGATATGGCGTGATGTTATCTCACCCTCCTTGCCCTTTTGAAACAACAACAACAATGGGCATCACGAGACGTTACTACATCCTTCTAGCCTATTGGAACGTCAACAGCAATGGAGATCACGGTATGTTATCATGCCCTCCTTGTCACACTTGGAATATTAGTATTTTCCGACTAGTCTTGATTTTTGCAATTCTAGTTCAGTGTCTACATGGGTTTGACGACTATTCTACCAGGTAGTGTCTTAAATGTTTATTTCTTTTATTGAAAGTAGCAGGTCAGATTATTGACGTCACGAGCAATTCCTTCATCTCGATCGTCCATGAAATGAAATTGTTGTTAGTGTATCCCAAAACTATATCAGTATTTGCCTAATAGTGATTGCCACATCTGTTTGACTGATTTTATGTTGTTGTTGTTTTTCCTATTTTATTCACCATGATTTGTTATAAAAACAATCAACGGAACTACTTACTATCTGTTATATACAAGTTATTGAAACTTTTAATTTTGCAAACTGTTCACACTGATATATTTGCATGTAAAAAATATACAAAGAGTTAATGGAGATTTCTTACAGTATTCTATAAAACTAGTTCTATTCATATAAATTTTTTTAACTAAATATAGTTTAAGAGACGATTTATCAAACATATTTAAAAACTTGTCAATGGT
>NW_013667865.1:164292-166519 GCF_000517525.1 Limulus polyphemus | reverse complement strand
GATAATATCAGAATATGTTTAGCTTTCTCAGTTTGGAGTAACTTGTGTAGATTCTAAGTATAAAGGCCCATTTGAAAGTTTCGTGATTGCAAGCTCAGACGGCAACAAAATGTGAAAACTTTGCAGAGGGGTGAACAATTTTGCAAGGTACTGTAAGGAAAAACTCGGATTTTTTTTCAATTTCATACGAAGCATAATATATAATATACTGATTTTCATGGTTTCTTCTATGTTTCTTGAAAATATATCTTTTTACATTGATCGGGATAAGATAAAACCGATTTAATGTAAATTTCATACACAACGAACTGAAAAAAATTAAGTAATACAATTAACATGTTATTGTTGTTGCTAATTTATCCTTGCGTTGTATCAAATACAGAGAGTTGCACGTTATATTAAAACGAAGTTAGAGTCTCGCCATATCGTTACGGTCATGTTCTATCTGACGACAGTGCATCTTGACAAAAGTTCCGCAACGTAGTTTCCACAGTAGAAAGACGTTCCAGCTAGGCTTTCATGTATAAAGCACCCTACTCCTCCTTGTAGACTTTCTATAATTCATCTAATGTGAGAGGATATTGTTTCCCAGTGTGTTTCAACAGTCCAATTCCATAGAAATCCACAGGCGCTGCGTCCTCCAACTTGACCGATATGTCTTTGTATGGAATAGCATGAATACCTGTTTCTTTATACAGCTGCTTTAGATATGCGACGATTGAACAGAAAGTCTTATCATAGTAAACCAACACCCTTTTAGCTTCGTTTCCATATGGAGATTCTGTTTTATTGTGTTACATATTGTTGCCTGTGTCGTATGGAATTATTTTGTCAAAGACTTTTGTGTTCACAGATTCTCAGCCGTTACTAGACGCCAGACTTTGCTCACCATGGCCAGGGTACGGCTTGTTGCAGATCCCTTTTTGAATGATCTGGGTACCTCAAGTTGATCCATATTCCTTTGTTTTCATTTGTCATTACGTACAAAGAATACTTCCATCTTATAGTTTATAAATCCCTGATATGAAGTGCTGATTTGGCATTTGAAATCCGTGCAATATAATACTGTAGAATTGTTTCATGAGGTATGTAGACTGATACTTTAGAAATGGCTTCATCTATGTTTTTTTTTGTTTTTTTGGTGGTGGTATTAAATAAAAAGTTTGTTTCTCTTGTTTATGGCAAAGCCACTAATGTTATTTGCAGCTGTCTTTAATTTTGAAGTGCAAACCACAGGGAAGAACACCGTCCGGTAGCAGCCACCGCCAACTATTGGGAATAGTGAGATTGATCATCACATTATAACGCGCAACAGCTGAAAGAGCAAGAATGTTCGGCGCCGGGTTTCGACCCAGTGATCCTCAGATTGCGAGTTGATCTCTCTGTCCACCATAAAAAATATATAGAGAGCTATTTAGATGGATGATATTGCTTGAAAATATGTTTTTTAAAAGATTAAAACAATATACAGCCCAACTTTCACACTTTATAAATGTACGTATATGCTTATAGAAGTGTTTTTGCTCTATTAACTTTAAAAATAAGAAGAACTTATACTGAAGCGATTCTAAAGACTTTTAACAATCGGAAACATGAGGTAAGTTGGGAATATGTTATAAAATGTTAGAAGTTAATTTTACACAAAACATAGTACAATCTCACTCAAAAACGAAATTTAAGTAACTGTGAAGCCAAAATAAGATTTCGAAGGTTTGACTATTTAAATTCTTCTTTTAACTAGTTAACTTTGATCTTAATAAACCGCTTGTTTCGAAACTGTCTCTAATTTTCAACTGATGAACTAGAGTGAAGGCAGCTACTCAAAATTATTCATCGACAGCTCTTGGTCTACTCTTGTCTGCAGGAAGAGTAGAATGTGACTGTTACTCTTATAACGCATAAACAGCCTTGAAATACAAAGCGATTATTTGGGGAACAGGACGTAAAAGTTAAAACCGTGGATTCACCACCAGGCCACGTCCAGATAAAGATAAAACGGCATTCCTTTTAAGTACATTTCTAAACAAAAATGATTAAGCTTCTTTAAGTGTTACTCAAAAAAAAAAAATTAGATGTTAATCGTTGTTCGTCACTCCTGCGCTCTTAATCTTCATTGTGTTATTTGCGACACTGCTTTTAAAAGTGCACTTTAGGTAGAAAATAGTAGTTTTTGGCTAGCTCGTGATATAATGTATTGCATACTGGTGTCATGTTTCACAGAAATAAA
>NW_013667865.1:157144-164191 GCF_000517525.1 Limulus polyphemus | reverse complement strand
AAAGAAATGTGAATACACATAAACAATTTTAGAAGGCGAGTTTGATAACATAGGCCATTTTCTTTAAAGTTAGTTTCATTAATGCTGTTGGTTATAACCTACTAAGTAACTTATAACATTCTTATTAATTTTTAACACTGTTGAAGATCACTTTACATTGTTCGCTTAATATAGTTGACATATTATTGGGATAACGACGGGAAATATATCTAAAACAAGGTTTATGCGTATGTTTGTGTGTGTTATTAAGCATAAACCCATACAATGGTCTCTCTGCGTTGTGTCTATCGCAAGTATAAAAATCCGACTTTTTAGCGCTATAAGACTCCAGATTTTCAACCGAGCCACCGCTGGGCTTAACACAAGAAGAGTACTCAAGTGAGGTTTCAATGCAACCTAATCATTATAGGTTTTGGTTTTTTTATGTGCTGTTTTATGTCACCATGTAATTTTTCTCAGTTTGTTATGCAGAAATGATTTGATTAAATCACGAGTTAATTCTTCCGTCTGATCTATATCTTACTTTTGACCAAACATCACTAATAATAACCACCAGCTGTTAAATGAATATGTGATTTAATACATAAAGTAAATTAACTTAAGACAACTTGATTGTACCTAATGTTTTAACCTGGCACTGGCACGAAAGGTCGAATTGTTAAATCACATTTTTCTTTGTGCTTTTCAGGGTAAGGTACACCTGTTTGTTTGTTTTGAATTTCGCGCAAAGCTACACTAGGGCCATCTGCGCTAGCCGTCCCTAATTTAGCAGTGTAAGACTAGAGGGAAGGCAGCTAACCATCACCACCCACCGCCAACTCTTGGCCTACTCTTTTTATCAACGAATAGTGGGATTGACCGTCACATTACAACGCCCCCCACGGCTGAAAGGGCGAGCATATTTGGTGGGACGGGGATTCGAACCCGCGACCCACAGATTGCCAGTCGAGCGATCTAATCACTTGGCCAATAGAAATATATAGAGCCAAATGAAATATAAGTATGAAAAATATATAGTGCAAATTTGAAAGTTGCTTTAATGACTGTCTTTCAATCGAAATTGAAAAAAGTCCATTGTTTCACTATCACATTCTGAAGGACAGGCATATTATTTTCTATTTGCGAAGATGCTATTAGTTTTTGTGTATACTATCCTACACTAAAAAGTGTTAATACCCTATGTTAGTGTTAAACGTGCCATTCAGATTTTTAAACAAAGTCATTATTAATTTATTTTTTTTAAATTATCTACTATTAGTATCATTATTGAAAAATATTAATTATGTAACTTGAGCTACTATTAACTAAAAACAAAAGATGAGAGAAACTTAATCTAATATTTGTGTAAGGTTTTATACTGTTCCATTTATCCATTACAATTTAATGAAACAAAATTGCTACAAAAACTTTATTATCGTGCAGTTGAAACAGCAAGTGGGATAAGAGCAAATATTTACTAAATGTGCATAAATGGTTAAAGGTTGAAAATCAAGCTATGCAATCAGCGCTTTTCCGGCTGGGGTAAGAAAATTGTAATTACTTTTAAAGATCTAGAATTATCTTATACGTGTAACACTGCAGAGTACAGAGCAAATCATGAAAGGTGTTTTTGAAATGAGTTGTGAGTAACTGGAAAGGTAGACTATAAAAGAAAACATGCATGATTACTGGATCGATGTTTGCGAAATCTTGCTTCAAAATCGATTGACTGTTTATACCACGTGCTCCTGGTATAAGCTTGAGTTTGGTATAGTTTTCATCTAACTATGAAGCATTTATGTAACGAAAGTACTGTATGTCAATGATAAATAGCAAGAAAGAAAAAAATACGTCAGGGGTTCATAGTAATTTAATGTTGAATAAAGACATTTTCTAAATTTACAGCAAAGTAACGAATGTATTATTTTACATATATTCGTGAGTAGCAAGAACCATGTAACATCATTCATTCATCCATTCAACAGTTACTAAAATTAGGTCGAACTTTATTTAAGTTTCAGCTTTAAAATTTAAAGTCTGGACCATAGATTAACTACCTAAAGGCCATCAACAGCTGAAACAACGTCTTATTTTCAACACTTACGTTTTGATCAAGGTGATGGTTTCGATTTTCAGAAAAACACCTGGCACCAACAGTTAGACATGATGACATGAGCCATACACACACTGAGAGAGAAAAAATCAACTAAGACTTCACTTTACGTATAATTCTGACAAATAGTGGATTTTTTCTGGTAATCAAAGTACTCGTACAATATGTCCGCAGGTGCACACCTTCATATGTTTCTTAGGAATCAATATTACTCCTGTGACGTCACTGTGACGGTAGCAAGAGGACGCACACCTTCCTTAATTGTAACATCTGCCAGAAGAGGGATACGAACAACAGGAGAGGACTGATGTCATAACTACTTCGCGCTCGGGAAGTAACTAAAAAAATATTTCAAAATATACTGAGTATATATATATATCATTTGTCATTGATTTGTAAACATTCAATCTTAATAGCAATAATAAAACAAAGATAAAATATATAAACTTAGCAGATAGCTTATTCTATCACGCAAGTAATCGCTCATGTAAGCCTCATAGCAGTTGCAAGAACGAAAACGAGCTATGGACATGATTTACTCAAAATAGCAAATTATATTGTCAATAACTATTTGCATTCTAACATCTTAAGAACCAGATAAACTATTCTGAAAGTTCTGAACGATCAAAGACTAAAAAACATTTATTCTTAGAGAATCATTATTAACACTAAAGTAATATATTGGCTACATATGTTCTTGTCTATCACTATTACATAAGGGTAGAAGGGGTGGTTTGAGAAAAAATGTGTTGGTCATGTCTATTGCATAATAGACATAAATTCTTCCGACATGGGGTCGGTCAATTTGAAAGAGTCACGTGACCTTCTGTAGTCGTTTAAAGTTGGCATAAATTTAATACTTATAACTCTCTATATATTGGGTATATATTCACGAAATTTGGCAGTCTTTCAGTTAATATTACAAGTCTTTGACATACAAAAAGTCATATTTCTTAGTGAAGTATTTCTAATAAAATAAAATAAAGTTTTATCCATGAATATATTGAGTATTTGTTTTGAATAGTCCGTGTGCAAAGTAAATTTCATGTTAAAATTAAAAATACTTTTCATTCATCTCAAAAACCTCAAATTTCCTTTTTATAATCCCTAAAACCTCCTAAATGCATTTCAAACGTTTTTTTTTCACTAAATCCTTATAGTTTATGTTATTTTCTCTACCCTAATCTCAAAACTGGATCGGTCAATTCGACCGACCTCGTAACCACCAAAAAAATCGAAATAAACCTAAATTATCCTTCTTTTCTTTCTAGTATGATTTCAGATTGTAACCTGAAACTAAATTTGTTTATCCTAAGTAGCTCTAGGTTCGTAACGTTATACATCTATTTATAATTAAATTTTATTGTTTTGTTGCCCTATGAACGGTGTCTAACTGCTATCTGCGCCATTATAAGTTGAAAATCACTCGGGGAACGTGCAGCTCACGTTACGTGCTGCTTCGTGAACAATTTTAATTATATTATTATTATTTCTTATTATACTTACTTTTAATCTAAGAATCGTTAGTATTTGTTAGTGAACATATTTTTCTTCACTTTCCCTATCAAGCCCACAGTGGCATGTCTGCGGACTTACAACGCTAAAATCCGGGTTTCGATAGTCGTGGTGGGCAGAGCACAGATGGCCCATTGTTTAGTTTTGGGCTTAATTACAAACAAACAATCCCTATCAGTGTTTTTTTAGGGGGGTGGACTTTAACTTTATAATTTTTTCTAAATTTTAATCACTATGCTATTTATATACCTTGTCATGTTAAGTTTAACTTACTTATCATAAACGTTTGTTGGTACGAGATAACTTAGTCTTGTTCTTCTGTACTGTAGTCCTTTTCTACAAGAAATTATGTAGGCCCTGCGTCTATACATAATTTGTCTTTAGGATTTCAGCCTGAAGCGTAGAAGAGAAATTTAGTAATTTTACTACGTGGAGGGAAGCACTGCAAATAAAATTACTGTTTATTTTCTATCTGATCTGTCTTCTAGTTTATGCACGATCAGTGACTGAATCCAAGAAGGCAGATTACTAAGGCTTATTGAAGGAACAATGATTCTTCCTAGAATACTACCATGCATAAATTTTTTATGGGCTGTAACTCTAACAAAGAGGCCAAAATAAGTTATTTGTGTACATGTCGGACAGAAACAACCCACAAATAGTTCAAATGCAATACAAACTACTATGACTAAAAACTCTTAAAATTCAAACCTGTTCTGCTTATTTGACTCTTTTTTTATTGTAAACACTGACACATATCACCATATTTGTGTTAAATCAGTTATTTCAAAACTTAATTTAGAAAATCATTTTACATTTATTAACAATACCAAAGTAAGGAAGTATATTATTTTATAAATTTCATCATAACGAAATGTCATCAATAACTACATACTTGTCGAGTTTAGCACACGTTTTGAAATGAAACAGTCATATTAACTAATCAATCAATGTCAATAAAACCCTGGTGGTCGGCAGTAACAACTTCCTGAAAGGGTTATGAAGAAAACTAATATTACACCAGAAACACAGATAACACCAAAACCATATTCCCCTCATTGAAAACTTGGTGCATCTAAATGAAAGACGTCTTCTCACTTTCTTCTTGTTTTTTTTTAAATATCTTCAAAAATTTAGAATGAAATTAGTGTAAATTGGTAAAAATATATATATTTTTTCTTACTTAGCTGAGTAAGCTTTTGTCTAATTATAAATCCACTAATTTGTACTGACAGTCAAGATATGATATTAAAATCATTGTGTATCCATAGAAAATAACATAACCTTATTTCAAAAGAAATACTGATATCCTTCAATCCTACGTCCTTTCCAAAGTTGAAGTTTACTGAAAATAAGAGAACAACTACAAAGTGATGAACTTATGGATATTTGGATAGCACATGTAAGAAAAAGTAATAGAGTCAACAACGATGAAAATAACTATATATATATATATGGAATGATTAATTTTGTTATTGCTTGGTGAATCCAATAGATCTGGTCTAAAGAGCTAACTTGATTCATTCTTGTAAGACGTTTTAAGAATTACAACAGCAAATATCCAAAATATCCAACTTGCAAATACAGTAAATATCCAACTTGCAAACCACACGTGCTTTACAGAATTGTTTTGTAATTTAAACTATTTTAACATATTTATTCCCCAACAACAAGGTGTTTTTAACACTTTTCTTAAGCCGTGTCCATTACAAGCTTCAAATCAAAATAGTGAGGAACATTTCAGACAAACTTTTGGCACGTGATGAGTAAAGGTCTAGTCCATCTAACAGTTTCTGCTATTAGACGAAAAATGTTTTGAGTAAAGTATTATACTGACAAAGGAAGATAAATCTAAAATGCTATTAAACTCTGCTTTCCTCCGAGTAATGTGATAAGCACAATTATTTTAAATGAAGATCATTTTTATCCGTAATCTTAAGTATTATGAACCTTAATGCTACTAACTAATTTCGTATTTAAAATTATTATAAATGTTTCAATATGTATAAGACCAATTTTGCAGACGCATGGAGACAGCATATCTCAAGAATGAAGATGCCTGGTTTTACTATGGTGTTAATCACAGTCGAGACTCAGTTACTAACCCTTGCAATTGATCGTTGGTGCACGCCTAATGGAATAGATCGCCTCTCTTTTTTCCAGTGCAGCTACAAGTTTAGCGATATTTCAGAAAATAACTTCCGGTTCAGCTCCAAGTTTAGCAATATTTCAGGGAATAACTACCAATGCAGCTCCAACTTTAGCGATATTTCAGGAAACAACTTCCGGTTCAGCTCCAAGTTTAGCGATATTTCAGGAAATAACTTCCGGTACAGCTCCAAGTTTAGCGATATTTCAGGGAATAGCATTTCTTGTCCCTCAGGCGGAGTTCCAAAACGACACAACACATTGCATTTTGATTCGGGTAGAAGTATCTTGGCTGGACAAGGTAGAATCTGAATATTATTTGGCTTCAGAAGAAGGCGTGTAGTACGGCACGGTGTTATCATCTGAAAGACGTACAGGTCTTCCATCGATGTAGGCAGTGTAGCACCATCCAGAATGCCACGATGCAACAATTAATTTATGACGTTTTTCATGAACCAACTCCAAACCAGGATAAAATAGCCCATACTTCCATACTGTTTTTACAATGGTTGATATCATACCATCATATTCAAAGTAGTTTCCAGCTGTTTATTTGAAGTCGACAGTAAATAGCAATATTCGTTGCTCCATAAAACGGACTTCCGTTGCTCTTCACTTCAATACTTCAATTTTGACGCTAAAGAGAACTGAGATTTTGTCTTCGTTATGACTAGCGGCTTATGGGCTGTAGTCAATCCACAAAATCTAGTAGCCCACTGTGCACAAATGATATGCTGGTTAGAGCAATTGATTAAGTGCTAAATAGGCGGTTTTAATCCGCAATACGTTTCAACGTTCTCGTGGATCTAGGAATATTTAATTTAATATTTAATTGCGTTGATATTCTTGTGATTTTTCAGTTTTTTTTAACCATTTATCAGCAACGTATTTACGTATGTGCCCCCCAGTGGCACAGCGATATGTTTGCGGACTTGCAACGCTAGAATCCGTGATTCGATACCCGTGGTGGGCAGAGCACAGATAGCCCATTGTGTAGCTTTGTGCATAACTTCAAACAAACAAAGACATTTACGTATGTACATTGGCAATAAAGTATTTCGAACATGCGTACCATCAATGCGTCGTTTAATACCCATTCCCCGTTTAAAAGCCCCCCAGTGGCACAGCGGTATGTCTGCGGACTTGCAACGCTAGAATCCGGGTTTCTATACCAGTGGTGGGCAGAACACAGATACCCCATTGTGTAGCTTTGTGCTTAATTACAAATAAACAAATAAACCCCCTTTAAAGTCTACGATATCTTCCCTTGTGGCATTTCAAGTCGAGCTGAG
>NW_013667865.1:154005-156144 GCF_000517525.1 Limulus polyphemus | reverse complement strand
CCCCCTTTAAAGTCTACGATATCTTCCCTTGTGGCATTTCAAGTCGAGCTGAGTGTCTGATACAGCTGGTCGCCTTCATATTGCTTACGCATCAATGAAATTTAAATGTAATATCGAGCATATTGTTAGCCGAGGATGTACCATTTCAACACCTTGGATAACGCAATATGTATTTAATGAATAATTCTTCATCTATTTTTGAACCTAACTTATTAAGAATTTGTATATTCTGGTACAACATTGTGCGAGTTTTATCAGAATTTAACTTGTTTATGGCCAGCAGTTGCTAGTGATACTTTTAATACTGGTCAATGTAATAGCAATAAATACGAAATAACTGCAATGCATTTGTAACAATAGATGACTTGTATTGTTAATTAAGTATGACAAAGGTTTTACTACAAACCACGGAATGAAAACAAATCATGTCATCCTAAAATCACCAGAGGAAATTACGTGACGATTAAAGAGTTAATATAGTACAAGCTATTTATAAGTAAAATTAAATACAGTCTAATATTTTTTATTTACAAAAAACTGTTACTAGTTTTATTCAGCAATTGAAACAAACCACTACTACGGTAAAAAAACCTCTTCGTCCTTCACATTGGAAAGTCAAATTAAAAGCCATAAAAAATGTATGACAGCTTTGAGTTACTTTGTAGGTTTCTCACTTTGCCTCATCCATCGGTCTTCAAGTCACGAGAGTTAAACTAGACAGCAACGTTTTATTGCTCGCTGAAATTTAGTCGGTCAATAATATTTAGGAACGTTACTCACTATTCCTTGCTAATGCAAGGTGATTATATAAAGCAATGGCAGTTCTTCTTTTGAAGCATTTTTCTAAATTTTATGTATTTTATCATTTATAAAAGTATCTAAAAACCTAGTTTACACGTTTTTCAAAGGTTTGTATAAATGCGCTGGTAAATTATGGTTAATTCTCAGACTTATTAACGGTGGTAAATTATGCAAAAGCAGTTCAGGTAGAACACAAGTTGAACTTCCTGGGAACCTCTTGAATATATAATACTTTAATAAGTAGCGTATCCTGTAACACTGAAGAGTTGAACTTCGGTGGTCTACATTTATAAGTAAAATTAAATACAATCTAATATTTTTATTTACAAAAAACTGTTACTAGTTTTATTCAGCAATTGAAACAAACCACTACTACGGTAAAAAAGACCTCTTCATCCTTCACATCGGAAAGTCAAATTAAAAACCAAATTAAGAGCCTCATCCGTCGGTAAAGTGAATACAAAGAAAACCATATATTTAAAGTTATTATATCTTAAAACTAAATTGTACTTTGGGAACAAAATTATTACCAGAGGCACACTGAGAATCCAAAGTTTTACTTGGGAAAGTTTGTACATATATATATATACCATAGGGTATTTCAACCCATACAATACTGGATAGGTAAACTATTCTCTCCAAACTGGCATTTCTTTTTCTCTCTTTTTTTCAACGAAACGTCAGCTATGTAAACTTACCAACAATTGTATTTCAACCTGGATATGAATGAATAATTTGTTTCTCAGTTCAAAGCCAAAACGCTGCCATAGCAGAAAAAATGGTAATTCACTGTTATTGTTGTTTGCAAGTTAATGCTGGTTTTGTATAAGATAGACTTAGAACCACATGGGGTAAAAATTGAAGAACACAATGAAATATGCCTTCGGTCAATGTAACGAATATGAAGTTCCTGGGTAATACGAAGCAGGAAGTAGAGCCGTATGAAGGAGTTCGTTTGTTTTTGCACTTCACGGAAAGCTACACGAAGGATGTATGCGCTAGCTGTCCCTAATTTTGGAGTGATAGACAAGAGGAAAGGCATGTAGTCCACACTATCTATCGCCAACTTTTGGGCTACTCTTGTCACACTGAATGATGGGATATTACCGTTACTTTTATTACGCCCCTACGACCCTCAAATTACGGAACACTATTACAGTGACAGCACTGAGTCACCTGTGAAAAAGAGTCTGCTGATTCAAGACTGATATCATAGCTTAACATCAGACAAGATCACTTGCAAATATTACAACAGTAAAATTGTCAGTTTCCTGTCCGGCCAGGTGGTTAGGGCGCTCGACTCGCAATCTGAGGGTCGTGGGTTCGAATCCCCGTTAC
>NW_013667865.1:138785-153589 GCF_000517525.1 Limulus polyphemus | reverse complement strand
ACTAGCGAAGATAGCCCTCGTGTAGTTTTGCGCGAAATTCAAAAACAAACAAAGGTTTCCTGTCTTACGATTCTGCGTTATTAGTGCACGAGGAAATTACTACTTAACGATTAAGGGCCAGTGTGGCTACTTTGTGGAGACAAATTAGGTAATAAGTTTGAGTAGCCGTAAATGAGATGCTCACCTCGTTAGTGGACGCGTTTTAACATTCAACTTATGTATGGTGCTTCCAGCTTTACGAACAATAAACTTGCTGATGTACGATGACAGCATGACCAGTAAGAAGCCCAAGTGATTATCATTATTGTAACATAATTACTGTTTTATGTATAAAATTCAATATGTGGTTGAAGCGGTAATTACATTTTGCTGTGAATTTCATTACTTTGTGAAAAATGTCTTAATTTTTTATTTAACGAAACATTTCTACTATATTTGTGGTAGAATAAGATTTATATTGACATTTATGTGGATATTTTCCAGTTACATATTTCATAGAAACATCTTATTCCTATTTCAAATCAATGAATACTATGTTAATGTTACAGTTTGGTTCGATTTTCACAAACTGTGCCAAATCGAAACCTCTGTTAATAAATAATCACAATTTATTAGAAACATTAACATGCTACAGACACTACAATAAACAGAAACTGTGTTTTGTGAATGGTTATAAGTCATTAAATTAGCTTTCATCGTATTTCATCGACGGAAGGTGCGCTAGATATTCAAGGTATTTAACCTAAGCTAAGTTATTGGAATATTTATCTTAACTATCGGTATAGACTCTTACTGAGGAAAGTTAAGTCTTCACAGGCATAGGAACACCACAGTGAAGCATACAGAAACTAATAATTAAATTCATTAATTATTCAGTTCTATCAACATCCATTAATGGTATTGTAACAAAATATAAATATAAAAACTGTGAATGATCTGATTTAGATATGTTGTCTGTACTGGATAGATTACATAACTGAATAATATCTTGTAGGGGGTTGAAAATAAGAGAAATTCTATGATTTTTCTATCCTCATATTTACATTTAGTATCTGAAAAGTCGAGTTATCAAAACTTGAATACTTATATATCTAAGAACTGAATCGGAAGTAAATGTCTGTATAAAGGTTAAGATATGCCGATTTGGTTAGTCAACACCGCCAATTCTTGGGCTACTCTTTTACCAAAGAATTGTGGGATTGATCGTCACATTATAACGCCCCACGACTGAAAGGATAGGCATGTTCTGTGACGAGCCCGCGGCCCGTAGATTGCGAGTCGAGCGCCTTAACTACCAGGCCATGCCAGGCAAGATATAAAAAAATAAGCTTAAAATATGCTAATTTGTTATTTATTTCTATTGTGTAAAAATGTAAAAACATTAGTAGGCAAACAAAAATAAAAAACACTGGATTTTGGACAAAATTAATTAACTTATTTTTAGTATTATGGAGAAGTTAAGTGACTATGTTCACTGTGAACATAAGTAAAAAAAATAAACATCAAATGATTGTGGAATCAATACACCTTCGTAACTTGATGCAGTCAAATTTATCAGTAATTTATATAAGTATAAGTATTTATATCAGTAATTTATATAAGGATAAGTATTTAAATCAATAATTTATATAATTTATAATTATATATTTATATCAGTAATTTATATAAGTATTTAAATCAATAATTTATATAAGTATTTAAATCAATAATTTATATACGTATAAGTATTTAAATCAGTAATTTATATAAGGATAAATATTTATATCAGTAATTTGTATAAGTATAAGTATTTAAATCAGTAATTTATATAAGTATAAGTATTTAAATCAGTAATTTATATAAGTATAAGTATTTAAATCAGTAATCTATATAAGTATTCAAATCAGTAATTTATATAAGTATAAGTATTTATATCAGTAATTTATATAAAGATATAAATATATGATTATAAATTATATAAATTACTGATTTAAATACTTATACTTATATAAATTACTGATATAAATATATATAATTATAAGTTATATAAATTACTGATATAAATATATGATTATAAAATAAATATATGATAATAAATTATATAAATTACTGATTTAGATACTTATACTTATATAAATTACGGATATAAATATATATATAATTATAAGTTATATAAATTACTATCAGTAATTTATATAATTTATTATCATATATTTATATCAGTAATTTATAATTATATATTTATATACTTTTTATACTTATAACTTATAAGCGATTTATATACTTCACGACTCAGTACAGTGGAACATGCTTGTAACTTGCTCGGTATAGTGTGGATATCTTGTAACTCACAGTAACTGACGTATAGTGTAAACATACCTCTAATTTACAATAAATGATGATTAACTAACCTCATGACTCGATATAGTGTGAATATCTTGTAACTCACAGTAACTGACGTATAGTGTAAACATACCTCTAATTTACAATAAATGATGAT
Source organism: Limulus polyphemus (assembly GCF_000517525.1). Taxonomy (NCBI): domain Eukaryota; kingdom Metazoa; phylum Arthropoda; class Merostomata; order Xiphosura; family Limulidae; genus Limulus; species Limulus polyphemus. Next base: position 151,110 of record NW_013667865.1, on the reverse strand, counting down.
TAACTAACCTCATGACTCGATATAGTGTGAATATCTTGTAACTCACAATAACTGAAGTATAGTGTAAACATACCTCTAATTTACAATAAATGATGATTAACTAACCTCATGACTCGATATAGTGTGAATATCTTGTAACTTGCAATAACTGGCTAACAATTAGGTTCGTGACTCATTGAATATTTACAACTTTAATCACAATTATTATTTACTCAGTACAAAAAATATGAGTAATTTATACTAAATCATTATGATTTTATTTTGTGGCTAATTTAGTACGAACGTATATGTAATTCAAATCAGCTTTTTTTTTACTGTTTTACTGTATGACTCGACACACTGCGAATATTTATATGTATATTCATATAATATTTACAGCAACCTATTAGAAAGCTATTTGTTTTGTAGAATGTGAGCATTTATGTAATTCACATCAACCTATTTTGAACCAATCCTAGACTAGTACAATGAAAAAATATCAGTAATGCGGTATAAATTATTAACATAGTGTTTATCCTAAGAAGTCATTTTCGTATTTTCTTATCGTTACTTTTAACACTATTTCATTTTATCAGTTAGACTTCTTATGCTCTTTATTTTACCCCACCGACATTTTTTTTCTCATTTGTTATTATTAAAAAAATGTAACTGTCGTTCAATTTTTAAAACTAAAAAAAAGATATATATTATTGTTATCAGTTGTAATTCACAGCTGCTACTCCTACCACATTTATTACAAATCACAGTCGCAAACGTACCTTTTACGATCATGGTTTTTTGTGCTGAGACTGTCTGAAATGACGGAGCATCTGCTGACACTTCACAACGGAACAGGCCCTCGGTTGACGGCTTCAATCCTCGCATAAATACCACTCGTTCATCGGAAAGGCTTACCTATAGAATGTAGGAAATAGAAACCACAATTCAAGAAGAATACCTTTATTTTTAACGTTCATACCACGTTTAGCTTCTTCTTTCATTAGGATGAATGATGTCAAAAGGATTGATCTATCTTCTAAGTCAGCTTAGATCAATTACGAAAAGCTCCAGCCTTCATAAATGAAGTCGATGTGAAGAAATTAATGTATTTTATAATAAATTTTAAAAAGTATCACCGTATTTTGCCGGCAGTGTTAAGAGTAACACGATGTTATAGATTAATAGTTGTATATTTTTCAAAAGTTTTTGCAATTCAGACATTTTTCTAAGTGACGATGAGGATATACATTTGGTTGTTGTTGTTGTTTGTTATTAAGCACAAAGCTACACTAAGGACTATCTGTGCTCTGCCCACCACGGGTATCGAAACCCGGTTTCCAGCAGTATAAGTCCGTAGAAAATACATTGGGAAGTATACATCTTCTTAAAAGCTATACTGTAAATTCGGTATTCAAAGCTATTCTTGCTCATACATGATACAAGGGTGCTTCTTCTGATTAACTTGATAACATTGGTTCCGTCTTTTCTAACAAACGGTGGAGTAGTTTCATATATTTTCTCGATGTAGAATAAATTTTTGTTGTGAGAAACTATTTTTATTACACGAATACACACACACACATATATATATATATTAATCTTAAGTCATTGACCAGTTTTACCTCCATATAGATAGATAGGCGTAACTAAATCGAATACCAGCCAAATACAGCATTCTAATATGTAGTAGTAACTACATTCAAAAGCCACTTAACACAACATTCCAATTTCTGATTGTAACTAAATTCAATAACCACTTAGCACAGCATTCCAATTTCTGATTGTTATTAAATTCAATAGCCACTTAACACAACATTCCAATTTGTGATTGTTATTAAATTCAATAGCCACTTAACACAGCAGTCCAATTTGTGATTGTAACTAAATTCAATAACCACTTAATACACCATTCCAATTTCTGATTGTAACTAAATTCAACAGCTACTTAATACAACATTCCAATCTGAAATTGTAATTAAATTTAGTAACCACTTAACACAACATTCCAATTTCTGATTGTAACCAAATTCAGTAGCCACTTAACACAACATTCCAATTTGAGATTGTAACTAAATTCAACAGCCACTTAACACAACATTCCAATTTGTGATTGTTATTAAATTCAATAGCCACTTAACGCAACATTCCAATTTCTGATTTTAAATAATTTAATTCAATAGCCATTTAATATAACATTCCAATTTGTGATTGTAAATAATTTAATTCAATAGCCACTTAACACAGCATTCCAATTTGAGATTGTAACTAAATTCAACAGCCTCTTAAGACAACATTCCAATTTGTGATTGTTATTAAATTCAATAGCCACTTAACACAACATTCCAATTTGTGATTGTTATTAAATTCAATAACCGCTTAACACAACATTCCAATTTCTAATTTTAAATAATTTAATTCAATAGCCATTTAATATAACATTCCAATTTGTGATTGTAAATAATTTAATTCAATAGCCACCTAACACAGCATTCCAATTTGTGATTGTAATTAAATTCAATAGCCACTTAACACAACATTCCAATTTTTGATTGTAACTAAATTCAACAGCCTCTTAACACAACATTCCAATTTGAAATTGTAATCAAATTCAATAGCCACTTAACACAACATTCCAATTTCTGATTGTAACAAAATTCAACAGCCTCTTAACACAACAATCCAATTTGAAATTGTAATTAAATTCAATAACCACTTAGTACAACATTTCAATTTCTGATTGTAAATAATTTAATTCAATAGCCACTTAATACAACATTCCAATTTCTGATTGTAAATAATTTAATTCAATAGCCACCTAACACAGCATTCCAATTTGTGATTGTAATTAAATTCAATAGCCACTTAACACAACATTCCAATTTTTGATTGTAACTAAATTCAACAGCCTCTTAACACAACATTCCAATTTGAAATTGTAATCAAATTCAATAGCCACTTAACACAACATTCCAATTTCTGATTGTAACTAAATTCAACAGCCTCTTAACACAACATTCCAATTTGAAATTGTAATTAAATTTAATAACCAATTAACACAACATTCCAATTTCTGATTGTAACTAAATTCAATAACCACTTAATATACCACTCCAATTTCTGATTGTAACTAAATTCAACAGCCACTTAACACAACATTCCAATTTGAATTTGTAATTAAATTCAGTAAACACTTAACACAACATTCCAATTTCTGATTGTAACTAAATTCAGTAGCCACTTAATACACCATTCTGGAAAGCGCACTTCTTGCTGGCGTTATTTTACTAAGCTTATTTTCTTTCAAAATCCGACTGTACATTTAAATAACACTACGTCAGTCTATTTGACTTTATCTTATGGTACTAATAGTTGCAATTAATCTTGGTCGCTAACTCTTGAAGTGTATATTCTGATTCTCAAATCTTCAGAGGAAGTAAACGAGATTCAATCCTACCAGATTTTCTTCTCAAACATGTTTAAATCTGTCTGTAATATAAAATCAAATGCACGACAAGGTATTAAGAATATGATTATACAATCATGATTCTCCCTATAAACTTCGTTTCAAATCTCGTTTATGGATGTAGAAACAGTCACTTTGGGGAGGGTAATCATTGTAAAACATACTATTTTTTAATCATTGTAAGTATCTAACTATTCTGCAGAACGATTTGAAACTCGATATTTGAAATTCAACAATAACTACTTGGAATACCACACTGGCACTTTACTTAGTGTATGCGATTAAATGATACTTCATTATCATCATGAACAATAAAGTTTTTATTGTGCTGTTCCGAGCAAAATTACTGATATTTCTCATTTATTCTCATGTAATAAAATTTAAAGCACAACTGAACCCATTAAAACTTTTACATGAACGTAAAATATTTCAAACCATCCTTCCGAATTTCATTGTTAATAGTTGTATGTTAACAATTACACAGGATGGTTTCATGTAAGTTTGAAATTCATCTACTTTTTTTCCAAGATAAAAAATCATAGATCTTACTGTTTAATAATCTATAATCTTAAAATATTGATGATTTTATCTAGAAATATATTCTACAGAATATCTAAAAACTGTAACAAACACACTGGTAACGAAGATTAAAGATATCAGGGATATTCTTTGAAATACGCTTAATATGAAACTGGTTACTGCTCTAAGAAAACACGAAAAAAAGTTTCAAATTCTTTTAATGCGATCTATAAAACTTTAAGAAATAATCATTCATTAACGAAATTTTTTTCATTTAGAGTGTTGTTTTGTGGGATTTAGTTTTAGTACTGTAAAACCTTAATTTCTGGAAATTCAGTCATACACTTACTCTACTAATATTTTCTAAAAGTATATTAATGCTGACGTTGGTTCGGCCTATTGCTTTAAAGTTGTTTGACTATTACAACACATGGCCAGGTGGTTAAGGCACTCGACTCGCAATCTGAGGGTCGCAATCTATCTGCGCTAGCCGTCCCTAATTTAGCAGTGTATAACACTAGAGGGAAGGCAGTTAGTGATCACCACCCACCGCCAACTCATGGGCTACTCTTTTACCAACGAATAGTGGGTTTGACCGTCACATTATAACGCCCCCACGGCTGAAAGGGCGAGCATGTTTGGTGTGACTGGGATTCGAACCCGCGACTCTCAGATTACGAGTTGAACGCCCTAACCACCTGGCCATGCCGCGACCTCAATGTTAAGGTTCTGAGCTAATTTTCATTCAGTTTCTCATACAATCATAATATCAAAAGTGGTATGCAGTTAACGTAACTTATTTCAATCATTAAAAAAATATATGTATGGAATATTTTACATGTATAATAAAGTTTTAGAAAATATATAATTTTTAAAAAGAAAGAGTATACTAGCTATAAATAGTTTAAATAAAAAGTTGTTTTACCTTTTCTTTTGTGCATTAGTTTAATGACTTTATACTTTAATTGAAGTGACCTCTATAGGAAAGAATTGAACTTACTTAATGTAATAGGTATCATACGAGATTCAAACAAAAATAGTGGATATTTGATCAGGTGTGGAACTCCAAGTCCAACATGTGTTTTACAGCGAAGCAAAACACATTTGTTTAGAATAATTATACATAAAAGGAAGCGTATATGAGGAATAAGCAGAATAAATAAATAAATAAAATCCATTTTTTTCTTATATTAATTAGTTGAACTACTTTATATTTTACAGTATTGAAATTTAGAAATGCTAAATAGTTCATGACAAAGATAGGCTAGAAAACAATGTTTGAGTTTTAAAAAGTAAAACTAAATATCAACTTTTAATTGAAATCAAAAGTAATATAGTAAATAGAATCCATATAATCATCAACAGAAGCCAATTATATAATACCAGTTAACTTTGTTCCGTTTGTTCGATAGTAATGAAATTCAATACAGTAAGGATAAAAGTAGAATTATTAGGCTGCTGGAAAAAAAAAGAAAGAAAAACGTTTAATAATCCCAGGCATAATTTTCTAGTAAAAAATCTGTATCAACAAAAGCATAGGATAGTTGGAAGATAAAGGAGACCAGTTATTATTTTGTAATGAAAGTAGGTAAAAGTGTGATCAATAAATGGTATTACATACATGTTGACTGTAAACCACATCACTACCGTTTGTACAGGAGTGTTCGATAAAAAAAAGTAATCCCTGATCTTGAATTACCATGTTTCCAGTCTACATGTTTTTACGTTTACTATCATTTATCATGAAGGATTATCTACGTTGTGTCACTGCTTTTGTTACTTTCGTTGATTCAAAGGTTTAATCTCTCATTATTTAATATATAATTTCCAATAAAGCAGAGAATTTGAGATTAAAGAACACAATGGAATATTATGATTAAAATATATGTTTCTTTAACAAAGACGACGCCTACTGTATTTTGATGCTGAATATACATAGTTTGCCAATAGTGGCAGTTATCTTAGAATAAGATTTCACAATGACATATGTGTATGAGCTTAAACATCACAAAAACACAGATCCTGTTTAAAGAAAGTTAAAAATACCAGTGCTTACGATAAAAATAAAAAAACTAAATAATTTTCTTGGTTAATGCGAAGCTGTCTTAGCCTTTTGCAAATGGTACAGACACTTCAGATCATCTGGAATTATGTCTATATTGTCTCAGACTATTGAAATGCTTTCAACTGTCTTCTATAACGTCTATAACTACTAACACCTTAAATTTAATGTAATGGAGTCTCAGAGAACTAATATTCTACTATCTTGAATATCGGATCACTGATATTTTTTCACGGTATTTTATAGCATCTTCTTTAGTGACATCTTAAGTTTACTGTAAGTTCTGAAACTATCTATGCCATTACTTTAGTTTTTATATATGCGGGGGTTAAGCAGTTAATAATCTGATACCTTGAACTTTAGACCATGGTGTTTTATAGCGTATGCGGAGTCAAACAACTAATATTTTGACATCATGAACTTTAGACCACTGATTTACGCTTTCCATGGTGTTCTATAGCGTTTATTCTAGTGACATCTTAGATTTAGTGCAAGTTTTGAGATCATCTGTACCATTACCTTAGTTTAGATATGCGTGTGTTAAACAACTAACACTCTGATATCTTGAACTTCAGACAATGTATATGCTTTCCATTGAGTTTTATAGCGTCTACTCTAGTTACACGTTAAATTTAGTGTAAGTACTGAAACAGTCTATTTCATTACCTTAATATATATATGCGAAGTCAAACTGCTAATAAATACTCTGATATGTTGAACCTCAGACTACTGACATGCTTTTCAAGGTGTTTTATAGCGTGTACTTTAGTGACTTGTTAAATTTAGTGTAAGTACTGAGACAATCTATTTCATTATCTTAATATATTGTACACGGATTCAAACATATAATACTCGGATATATTGAACGTCAGACTACTGACATGCTTTTCAAGGTGTTTTATAGCGTGTACTATAGTGACTTGTTAAGTTTAGTGTAAGTACTGAGACAATCTATTTCATTATCTTAATATATTGTACACGGATTCAAACATATAATACTCGGATATGTTGAACGTCAGACCACTAATGCTTAAACTGGCGTATTGTAAAGTCTGAACGTTTATATGATTTTAAAGTTGTGTTTATAATTACTGATGCACTTTAATTGTTGTATTTAAAATGCGTGAAAGTACTTATATCATTATATCATGTTTGTAGGTTAATAGAAAACAAATGTACTGATATTAAGAAAGTATTTGTACTTATAAAAGTAAAACAATTGCTTGTTTATTCGGGAACTACTCCGTTGTCTTTGGACCAATCTCAACCAAATTGGTAGAATCATACAACGGACCAAGGGGTAGGTCATAGAGGGTAGGTGGTTATTACCCAGACTTATCCACTCTGGGCCACGTCCACACCAAACATATGCTTCTTTAGCTAATGACTCCACAGTCTTGGACCAATTTTTATCCCTCAAACTTTTTATTTTGAGTTTATCTGGGTACTTTTTGAATTTTTTTCTATTAAGAATGTCAAACATTCACATTTTTGCCACGAAACGTGGCAACCGAAGTACAAGGTCGGACCCTTAAAGTGAGGGGGCTACATCTGGAAACTCCTTGCTTTTCACTTAGTCAGTTCTGTGTTGGGTGTTCAAGAATGGGATCAACAAGAAATCTCTTTATTTTGGCCCAGGAATGAGTACGAATTTTTAATGTGGTTTACCAAGAAGCTATCAGCGTAACAACAAACTCTGAAGCTGTAGAGAGGGTGTAGTAAAAGTCAAGTAATTGTAACACTACTTCTGTAACGTGGAATAAAGTATGTATAAAATACATATTATTGATTTAATTTATTAGTTCAAGCCCTTTATTCAATCCTTATACACCCGGACGTATGCCTCAGCTTGTGTTTGTATAATTTCAGGCAACAGATAAATTTCATATAATATGTTCTGTAAGGTCTAAGATAATTAATATATTCATATCCTTAATCTAACATATTCATGGATTTACAAAACACTGCTATACTAGGTGTGTTTATTGGATCTAAAATGATTAATTTTCTCAAACTATTCATATACCTAACTTGTTTTAATAGTAACATCTCAGCCTACTGATATCAATCACAGTAGATATGTAGGGTTTCAAACCTTCGTATATTTAACTTGTTTTATTTGTAATGTCCTAAACTAATAATATTCTTAAAACGGCACATTGGTAGGTTGCCAGGTTCCTGCTCTACGTAGATTTAAAGTATTCAAATATACTATGATAAGGCATCAAAAGGTTGAGATGTTATAATTAAAACAAATAAGGTATATGAGGGTCTGAGTCTCTACTAATACTTTGTGTTAAAGACATAAGCGTACCAGCATACCAAGATCATGCCTATACTTCATTGATTGATTCTTTGTTTTCTACATTAAAATTAAACATTTTAATGAAGAGAATAAACACTCACAATAAAAAATCTTATTGTTAGTTTATGAAAATGTAGTTGCATCTACAATTTTGTAGATGCAACAACATGCAACAACTACGTGAAGAACAACAAGATGCAACAACTACGTGAAGAACAACAAGATGCAACAACTACGTGAAGAACAACAGTAATCGAGAAAAAATAAGAATCAGTTTTAAAATGGGTCGTTCAACAGTATGTTTAGAACTATAGTCTTATTGTTTAAAAACAATAAGCACACTTCGTCTCTCTAACTTTTACACTCAACCTTTATTAAAATGTCTTGTGAAAGAACTAGAATAGTACACACCCGGCTCGGTTTGAAATCTGTAACAATTGTGAGCTTCATCGCTTGAATGATTCTGAACTCAGTGTTTAAAAACCTTTGTTGAAAACAATGCGTTTGATTTGACATACACCTTTATGTAAGATATTGTTAATTTCCTCTGCTCAACTGCTCATAGACAAAGATGTTTACAGATGATTGAAGAAAATCTGGTAAACTCAAGGGAGAGAACCAGAATATATAGTTTCATAGCCTATAAAAGAAGTAATCAAGCACGTGAACCAATTCAAACATCTAATTCAAAGAGGTTTAATACTTTTTAACACCATCGTCTAATATATTAACTGGCATGTGTAATGTTTTTCTTATGTTGTAAATCTGTCCGCCAAGTACACCTCTAGTCCCTATGGTTGCACGGTTTTCTAAATTGAAGTTTGCTTTTCTGAAAATTCCTGATATCTCTTATAAAATTAAACGCCTATAAGGAGATTTCAAATCTGCAACGTACAGCTCCCCTTTTTGGCATATAATGTATTGAAAACTTGTAACCTTTTGGCTTTCTTCTTGGATTTTAAAATGATATGTTCAGTAGTTACAGCTTTCCATCTGGTTTCCCAGCTTTCCCAAGATTCAACACTTGGTCCATGATGCATTTACAACTTTCTGGAATTGAACACTTCATCTTTAGTAGGTTTAAAGCTTGGCATAATTGAGCAACTGGTTTGTGGTAAATTAAGATCCTCCCTGTATTGAATACCTCACCTCAGGTACGTAGACTTACAACCTTTCAGAATTGAGAACCTCGTCTTTGCTTAACTCACAGCTTTCTAGAATTCAACTTCTGGTTTATGGTATACTTAATAATTTTGAGGATTGAGCACCTGGACTGTGCTACATCAACGTTCCTGAATTCAGCTGTTGGTTTATGGTATACTTAAAACTTTCCGAAATTGAGAACATGATTTTGTTACATTCACAACTTTCTAGATTTCAACGTCTGGTTTGTTGTAATACTTAAAACTTTCTAGGATTGAGCACCTAGTATATGGTACTTTTAGAACTTTCAGTATTGAATATCTTACTTCTTAGGTGGCGCGTGAATATTTTGATTGGGTAGGCTATTAGGTAAGTATATTTATACAACTTTGATCGTAAAATAGAATTATCTGATGAGCAAACTTCTTGCGCTAGCACTACTTTAAGTTTAGATCAATAGAGTAAACTTAGTTGTTACTGCGTGTTAAAAATAAGCAACATTTTACAACTTACAATATCAAATACCTCATGCATCGTTAAGAGCATATTTACATATCATGGACGAAAAATAAGGCATAGGATGCTATACAAACTTCAGGTTCCATTTTCTTTTAGAAAAGGAGAAAAAGAGTGAAATTGCAAAACTTAAGTATGTTTTTTCTACCTATGTCCTTCAGGAAGAAATTAAAATACGGATCTTTTAACATGACCTATCTAAAATAATAAAGTGTAGACTTTGAATATAACATATTTTCAATGATAAAAACAAATGCGCACCTCTTTGTCATTTTGTCTCCAGGTGGGACAGCGGTAAGTTTACGGACTTACAACGCTAAAATCCGGGGTTCGACTCCCCGCGGTGGAGAAAGCAGATAGCCCAGTGTGGCTTTGCTCTAAGACAAACAAACAATCTTAGTCATATTTCTAGTGAAAAATAGAATACAAATATCTGGAAATAGTACTTTTAACAAAATAACAAGTCTGAAACTAGTCAAAACGGGAGTTTTTTTTGCATTTTTCAAAACGATGGCAAATATAAGTCCAGTTAACATGTTGCTTATTAATTGCTAATGATCATAAAAATATTTTATTTGCCTTAGATACGTAGAGTTTGTTTGTTTGTCATGAAGCATAAAGATACACAATGGGCTATCTGTATTGTGCCCTCCACGGGTATCGAAACCCAGTTTTTAGCGTTATAAGCCTTCAGACTTACCACTGTGGCACTGGGAGCGATATGTGTAGTGCTTTTAATTTACTTGGGCGGTTGATAGTAGGTTTCTTGAAAACGAATTTTTATCACACCATAAGCTGTAATTTTAAATCAGATAACAAGACTTTAGTCACCCTGTCATTTCGAAGGCTTCTCTGATGAAACCCACTGCCTGTATGTGAGCTTAGTGTTGAAACTGATTCACCAACAAGGTTATAAATAGCTAGTTGTTAGTGTAAATATTATTAATATTATACAGTTGTTTTGTTAATCTGTTAGGAATCACCTAGTCACACACAAAAAAAATATTGTTGTTGTTGTTTTTGCCAGTGACTACTGTTCCTTCAAAATCATATACTTAGATCTCATATTCCAAGTTAAAATATTCGTTCTTTTAACTTCTAAACTAATGAAATATCCCTAATATACCACTACGCGTGGTTAAGTGTTACATGCACTTTCTATTTTGACACGTTAGATTTTGATATATAGGTGCACCAGTTCTTAAGGGTAATGTTTCTTAATTCAGAGTAGCGGTTTTATTCTGTAATAGGTGAAAGATATATGAACTGCTGAACTGATTTGGTAAGATAAAGCTCATGATTTATGACGTAATACGAACTGACTTGAGGATTTATATTATGTGTTTCACTCTTCCTCTTTGAAGATAAGCATAGGCAGAAATGTAAGATACAGATAAGTTTCGAATAACGGGTCGCATGGTTATATTCCAAATAGAGTAGACACAGAAACAGTTGCGATTTTCATTTGATTCAGTTGGTGTTGGTCTTAGGACTAATTATTCATACTAATCCTGCATGCAATATTTACCTCTAAAGTTAAGGTAAGTTATAAGTTTAAACTTCGTAAGACTATAATTGTTTCTGTTCAGTTTGTTTGTTTCGAATTAAGCACAAAGCTACACAATGGGCTATCTGTGCTCTGCCCACCACGGGTATCAAAACCCGGTTTCTAGCGTTATAAGTCCGCAGACATACCGCTGTGCCACTGGGGGCGTTTCTGTTCGGATACACCTTTACTGATCGTCTTCACCTAATTTTATACATGGCTCACACACACATATATAGATAGATACGTATGTATAGACTATTGTTTTAACCACGTTTAAATAAGAAAAAATAGTGAATTGGTTAACTACTATTTTACTTCAGTAATGTTTACATTATATATGAGCTATGACCGTTAATGTACTTTGTTGTGTAATATATTTAAATAATAAGTTTGACTCCACTGTATTTTATATTTTACGAAAGAAATAAAAAATTATATGCTCATACATTGAGAATTCTGCTTACTCGAAGCTCTAGAACCAGGAATTAAACTTTTGGAGAAACTTTCTAGAAAAACTAAAGCTTGATACTAAAGTATTTTTGGTTTGTTAAAATTCGTGCTAAGATACTGCGCTTGCCTTCCCTAAAGATGAAGTGTCAGACCCAATACTGAATACTCCCCATCGTCAAATCTTGAGCTACTCTAATCGAAAAGTGGGATTTAGGTGTCACTCTTACAATGTACCCATAGGCCCAAAGAACAGGACGCGTTTTTTTTTTTTGCGCTAACAGGGCACGAACCATATAACCTTAGAACCACAGTCCAGCACGCTAACCACTGGGCCGCGCT
>NW_013667865.1:133581-137869 GCF_000517525.1 Limulus polyphemus | reverse complement strand
CTAGTTTGTAATTAAGCACAAAACTACACAATGGGCTATCTGTGCTCTGCCCACCACGGGAATCGAATCCCGTATTCTAGCATTGCAAGTCCGCAGACATATCGCGCGTGCGACCTAAAAGAAAAGTGCCTGTATTATAGTTTCAAATATATGAGGGACTTTATTTACTTATAATGTTTGGGAAAACAATATATAGATAGATAGATAGATTTTATATATTGTCTCCTGGTCGTGTGATGAAGTATCTTAGACAGTTATAACAGACCACAAATAATTCATTTGCCTAAAACTACTTCAGAGACATTCAATTGAAGAAGATGCTTAAGTTTTCAGTCTACAATCTTAGTTTGGGGGACATTAAACGTGGATTGTCTTTCATCTCCCAATATTCAAGGGGCAACTTTTTTGTATAGTTTTGCCAATATAGTTAATTTTCTCTTGTCGTGAATAGCACGTGATTTAAATATGAGAAGAAAAAAAAGGCAAAACCAAAAAAATAGTATATTGTGATTTTTAATTGGAATATGAAATTTCTAGTTTTGGAAATAACTAGTGAATGATAGTATTTTTACCAAAGAAATGAAAGAAAGAAAAGATCGTTCCATCAACCACTGTGACGTTCCTAGAGTTGATAGAGAGAAAAAATAGTAAATAACCATCTATTTAATAGAACCTGAGCGGAAAAGTAATAGAGAACATAATAAAGAAAAGCAAGAATATTTACTTTTATAAAATACACATTTATTCCACACTACATTCACGCCATGAAAGTAGACATTTGATTGTGAAATGCATCCTTAAAGTCAAAAGTAAAGATATTAAAAACCCAGCAAATATGTCAATACGAGGATAAATATATATATATAATAATCCCTGTAGACTCCCACTGGAGCATAGGGCACCAACAACACCTCGCCGACGGAAGTTGTTGTTGTTGCAGTAATTTTTTAGCAGGTTGGTTTTTACGGGGCGGAGTTGCTAGCCCAACCCTCCTCCTTTCTCATCCTGGACTTGGGACTAGGCAATGGTGGTGGCATCCCTGCCGGATTAGAAATCCAATGCGCTATAGGGACACTATACGAGGATAAAACCATTGCTATATGTATAGAATAGCCTACAAAATAAAAGTACCCTTTTTTTCATCAAAATGTTTACCTTATATGTAATACCTCATATATTCATCCACCGAACATGTTATGATCATACAACGTAATGCTGAGAAGAAAAAAAAACGAAACAACCGTTATCAGAGTTCTGTATTACGTACTATGGAATGACAAAGAATCAATAGACGCAAAAGCGCCTTGCGGCATCTTACCAAAACAATAAACAAAGTATCATTATGTAACAGATGATGTTAGATTTAAGAACAGAAAAATCATTCAAGCAATGTACGTTTTTCCTGATCCGAGTACATTTGTTACGATGCCAGCTGTCCCCTTTACCATTTTGTTTTAATACTGTACATTGTAATGTATACTTTGTCGTATAATGATACTATTTTAATGTTGGTTGTTGAGCAGAAGATAATCAGTTGTTTCACGACGTTTGTCGCTACTACTTCATTAAAACAACGTGTTTTCTATATGAATACCGTTTTTTTTTTCATGAAAAACTAGGTTACACTTTTGACGGATACCTTATAGACAGTTTCTGAAAAAAAAAAAGATTTAAATACAGGCTCTGATTATTCAGTGCTATGTTGAAAACAGATATAAAAAAGTAAGATAAGCTTTAAGATAAATTGATCTAACAGCTTTTGAACAAGCCGTGTGTGATACATAGCTTTGTGTCATTTCTGTCTATTCTAAGGAAAATAATCTCCATAAAAATAACGATTTATCAGAACAGTATTGATAACCATTACATAAACAAACAACTAAATACTGGCAACCTGTTATTGCTGAGTTTCAAAGTGTTACAACTAGTTAAATGCAATTTTGGATTAAACTAATAAACACTTTCGGTTTTAAGTATTAATAGCGATTATGCTTCAACTTCAAATTTAAGAAAAAAAATATACCCCCCCCCCAAAAGTTTCATTTCACATTGTTAAAACGGAGAACACACAAAAAAATTACTATACGCACCGTTTCTTGTTATAACTTAAGTACAAATTATAAACTTCTAGCTTGGATACCTGTAACACCATACATTCAATAAGAAGTTTGTCTTTAAACATTAATCAAGTGTACAGGATATATTCTACTACTTGATGGTGCAATCGGCCATTTTACTTTAGAAACAGTTTCATTCACGCTTTTTGTGTCAAAAACTGAACTTGAACACAATGCCTTTGGCAAGAAATGTTTGGTATTACTACGGTCGATCACTTGATTCTACAATAGCAATTACATTTTCTTGTAATTCAATATTTTTGGTAAAGTTTGGAGAAAGGGATTCGAAGATATTTTTCTAAAACAAAGGAACACAGTTGAGTTCGAACCAAAGTGTAAACCAGTCAGTCAACAGTGCACGTCTAATCACACCAACTTCAAAACACACAGGTTTTAGATAAAGTCATTAAATAACCCACATGTTGCTTAGCTACCTACAACTTTCTAACACTATCGAAAACTTCCACTTAAAAACATTCCCCCCAAACTCTAACAGTTTATATTATTTTTGGGAATAAAACTAGTAACTCTTCCTTACTTCTATGTCATCACTAACAAGAAGAAAGAGCCGGAATAAGAACAGTAGAAGAATTCTGCCTTTACAATATATACTTAAAATAATCCTGTCTCTCAGAAGGCCAGCGGTTAGTTTACAGATTACAACGCTTCATTCTGGGGTTCGATTCCCCGTATTGGACAGAGTGTAAATATCTTATTGTGTAGCTTTGCCTAGAAACAAACAAACAAACAAGATAATCATATATTGAAATAACAGCATGTCTAACGTGTTTTTTCAACATATGAGTTCATATTGTTTCATTGCTAAAAAATATATAAGCATTAACAGGTATCCAAGCTGCACTTATTACTTCGTCATAATGGTATTATTGAAACTGTTTCCCAGTCAATAATTAGAACAAGTAATCACACTTCCCACAAGCATTTCAGGTAATCATTCGAACTTTTTTTTTTTTAGTTAAGCCTATACAAAACTTATAAAGTAACTGTCTATCGACTAAAAGCTATTTAATTAGGTACTTAGTTTAGATAAAGTGTTGAGTATAATTTTCCTTTAAATACATACACACTTATTCATTTCTGTAGAAACAACGTTAATAAATTACACGAGAAGATTCAAATAGGTAAAATTTTAAATGTTGACTTGAGAATAAATAACCTGCTATTTCAACTTTAGTTCTTAGAAAAATAAATCAATAAAAACTGATTTTAGTTTAGTCTATGTAAAATATAGTCAGTGATACTGACATCAAAACAAAAAAAATTATAAAGAACATCCTTTCCAAGTTTTAACGATATGATAAAATTGAAGATATTTTGTGTTAATCACGTACAATTAATATTTTATCATTTGTCTAGTTTCATTCATTAAACTACAATTATTTCGTGTTGGTAGCTTCAAAAATGAAAGTAAG
This sequence comes from Limulus polyphemus, assembly GCF_000517525.1. Classification (NCBI taxonomy): domain Eukaryota; kingdom Metazoa; phylum Arthropoda; class Merostomata; order Xiphosura; family Limulidae; genus Limulus; species Limulus polyphemus. The sequence goes on along the minus strand of NW_013667865.1, from coordinate 134,319 downwards.
TTTCATCGTGTTTTTGTGAAAAACATATTTAATATTTTCAGTTGGAATACTAAAAATTCTAGACAAGGCACGATACAAATATCTTTGGAAATTTTACAGATAATGTATATAAATATATGTATGTACGTTAAAAGGAAAAACGGTCCCCCCCAGTGACACAGCGGCATGTCTACGGACTTACAACGCTAGAAACCGGGTTTCGATACCCGTGGTGGGCAGAACACAGATAGCCCTTGAGCAGCTTTGTGCATAATTAAAAACAAACAAAAGGAACAACAATATTTCTTAAACGTTTATCACGAAATGCCTGAAATAAGATATACTCAACTATCGCGAGGTAACTCTCTTGCTTAAGATGAAGAAAAAATAGAGCTTTTGATTTATTCAGATAATTAATTATACTTTATAGTTTAATGTTATTTAATTTAGTATTTTTAATGTTAGTGTAAGTGAACGATTTCGGCCATTTTCGCTCAAATAATTGCATACTGCTGTACTACATGTGCACAAATATTAGAAAAAGCATAAAGAAACAAGAGGAAATCCTCAACACCCTCGGTACTTGAAATTCTTTTAGGCGTAATTAGTGTAAATTAATCTATGAGACCTTTGTTTTCTTTTTTATTAACAATGTTTTTGTGCGCCAGCAATACCAAGCGTTGAGCGCGCGTATACCCGATTCAATTTTATTACTCATCGTGATCTCTACCAGCCTACCCTCAAATTGAAATTCTTTAA
>NW_013667865.1:124770-132608 GCF_000517525.1 Limulus polyphemus | reverse complement strand
CACTTTATTTACGGTGCCTACTGTTCTCTTGACTCAATTATCAATTATTTCTCTTCAATCTATCTCTGGCTTATATACTAAAAAAGAGGGCGTCTAGCAAACGCTAGGACATTCGTGAGGTTGATACCTCCTTTTTATTTTACTCTCAAACACAAAATGATGATCTTTAACTGTAAATTTGTATACAAAGCTATGCCACACTTGATTTTGATAGTCGATTATCACTATCTGATATTACGGTGTTCTTAGAGTGTATGTAAGTTCTACGACACCTTAAAATTGGTGTGTATTCTATACAAGTTCCAAACAAATGACTACAAATTTAGATGTTTCATGATTGTAGCGACAGTAATTTGTTTCACACTAAGCATGAGTTTTAATTTTAAACCTAATCAAAGATTATTTCGATTTCCACAATTAAAAGCTTGATAATCTTGACAGGTGGAGTTTTATAGAATGTTGAATCAACAATTTTTAAAGATGCTGAGCTCGCAAAACATCACACGGATAGAACTTCACAAGACTTGAGGAAGTGTGTGTGCTTAGAACTTCACAAGATTTGGCGAATGTATGTGTTTAGAACTTTACAGGACATGGTGAAGTGTGTGTGTGGGTGTTTAGAACTTTACAAGATTTGGTGAAGGTGCTTAGAACTTCACAAGACTTGGTAGATGTATGTGTTTAGTGTTTCATAAGACTTGATAAGTGTTTGTGTTTAGAACTTCACAAGACTTGGTAGATGTATGTGTTTAGAACTTTACAGGACTTGGTGAAGTGTGTGTGTGTGTTTAGAACTTCACAAGATTTGGTAGATGTATGTGTTTAGTGTTTCATAAGACTTGATAAGTGTTTGTATTTAGAACTTCACAAGACTTGGTAGATGTATGTGTTTAGTGTTTCATAAGACTTGATAAGTGTTTGTGTTTAGAACTTCACAAGACTTGGTGAAGTAAGTGTAGTTTCTTGATACTTGTACCAGTTTTTCTTATCGGGAAAACTAAAATTTTCGTCAGGGTTTGAAATAAATTAGATCACACATTAACAAATTTGTTTTGTTTTTTCATGGAACTGGAAGATATCTCTCGTAGCTGAGATATTTTTAATAAATCTTCTGTGTATCTTATTAAATTTTATTTAATCGCAAAAAAAGTAATCAGTCAAAAACATTGACATGTTTGTTTTGTAAGGCTACATACCCTATAGCTTTCCCTAATTTTTAAATTGAAGGATTAGGGGAAATGCAACTAACTGAAAGTACGAGCTGCGAGTTCTTGTGATTCTCTAATCGATAAATGAGTTATGACCGTCATTCAAATAATGCATCCACAGCCCTAACGTGCGTAGCGCTATTTGTTTCAGTAACGGGACGCGAGCCATGAACCCTCGGAGCCACAGACTAGCAGATTAAGAACTGTCATGAATTGCTCAAGTTTCATGTATAAGTTATGCAAGATAAATATTTAACCAATAAAAACTTTCATGCTCTCATGTCTGAAATACTAATTATTCTTTTAGATCATTTCGAAACTAACTGTTTAGATACTATGATTATTTACATTTTATTTTATACTAAATATATTTATCCAACCCCAATGAAATACCGAACTTTACTCAAATTACACTTAAAATACAATGAAGGTTTATTAGTTTGTTTACATATTACTTTTACGCAAAGATATACGAAGGGTTATCTGCGAATAGCCATTCTTCATTTTGAATTTTTAGACTAGAGAGAAAGCAGCTTCGTCAACAGCGCCCACTGCTGACTCTTGTCTTGTCAATTAATGGGTGTTATCGTCACCCTTATAGTACACCAACCACCTCAAAGTGGGAAGCGCGTTTTTCCTTTAACCACGAACCCTGGGACTTACAGTCCACTCAGTTACGGCCAGCTCATCAATGACCATACCTAAATGGAACATCAATGAATCTATTTCTTGAGAAATTTGGTATTCTTCATATCGGTATTTTAGCTTGTATTATGTTTAGGCCACATTTTGTTATCATCCATACTGAATAACTTCTTAAAACTTAGCAATGAACTAAGACTTGAACTGTATCTATCTACTAATGGTAAGACTTCACTGAATATATTTTCTTTAAATTTTGTTTCAATAATTATCCTAAGAATATATTCATAACTTACTTTTTTTATGACTTTAACTGCTATTTAACAAAGGTTCACTTAGATTTGCTAGACGTGTTCGCTTCCTGCAAAAGTCTCTAGCAGTGAATATATTAACTAATATTTTGCGTGCATTTTTAAATCACTTGCAAGCTCTCTCTCTCTCTCTAATTTAATCTTACATTCCCAACAGCTCTATAATTTATAGGTATTAACTTTCCACACTTCAAGAGGGGGATGTTTATAAGATCAATACCAATCAATAAGATCAGTAATCAGTACCGATCAAGAATAGTATTGTTGAAGATATTCATGGATATATAAAACTCCATGCTAATATTCTGCTCGTGCTTTATAAAATTATGTGAAGTTACCCAAATAATTCTCAGGAAGACTTTTTCTTTCTTTACATAAGTGATAACAAACGAATTCCGTTCAAAAGTAAACATGATCACACACTTCAATAGTCTCTTGGCTATATTACTGAACTTTGTGTAGCAGATAAGCGGCAATTTACTGGAAGATGGATTACTTTGATCTTAACGTTATGATTTTATCATTGTAGACTAAAGTAATGATGGGAATAAGCATATGTTTGTCCTAACAAATTCTAGTACATTTCATCTCTTATGGAGGTTCGTTTCTCCTTCTATTTGATCACTACAGATTACTATGATCACGAAACATTGATGAAGTCTGTTCGGAATAATCCTGTCCAATCAAAAGTTAGATTTATCTACTTTGGACGATAAAATCCATTAGAGATCCAGCTTGATCTAAACGTTTTAGTTAGGAATTAGCTTAGCACTTAACGAAAAATAAAACTGGAATCAAATCCGTGTGCTACACTCGTTATGTATTCAGTTAAGGCTCTATCGTTAGTGTTTCACATACGTGAAGATTGTTATATGTCCAGAAATCAGTTTTATAGAAAATTCAAAATGATTATTAGGCACGTTTACTGTATTATTCGATTTCCTAAATAAACTCTGACGTAAACAATTAATCAAAATTCGTAAAGTAAAAAAAACAAAAAAAAGTTGAAAGCTTGAAATACGACATTAATTTTATATGCGTTTGATAATTTGTAAGTAATTTAATTCCTTTTATATTTTAAGTTCCTAACAGTGAGGCTGAAAAACACGCCTTCCCATATATTCCTAGAACCTATTTATAACCTTGTCAACAGCTTACATAAACGTATGATTTTATAGTTACTAAGAAGTACGGCCAGATGTTCACCCTATTACATGGGTGAACGATCAAGCTACGGACCTTAAACTCGTTAGGGTTATCTCTGTGTGTGTAAACGTTTTTTGACTGAAAGTGTTGCGTTTATGAAATCGTTTGCAGAATATTTATCTCTAAATTTAATATTTATGCAAAGTTTAAGTCGGTGATATAAATCCAAACTCTACATATTCTTCTTCTTTGCATTGCTTTCTTCTCAATCAAATGGTTCAAGTTAAATTTGCCATTCGTTGGCTCGGCGGTAAGTCTGAGGGCTTATAGCGTTAAAATTCGAGTTTCGATACCCGTGGTGGGCACAGCACAACTAGCCCATTGTGTAGCTTTATGCTTAATAACAAACAAACTTATGGTGAGGATTGGATAAACTGTAATTAGAAAATAATAATAATGAACTTTGCCACTATTTTAATATTTTATTGAAACCCTGAGAAAACTTTGAGAAAGGATAAATATATTCTGATTCTACTTTTATGTGTATTATTTTTCTGGTAATGCATTGCCCGCATGATTATGTAAACCGCTGAGATTGCAGCCGTGTCTTCGAGAAAAACACAAGAAATGAAATTAATAGGTAAGCTTTATAAGCAAATAATAAAATAGTCGCTTACTAAACTAATATTTTTATTAATATAAATAATGTAAATTCAACGTTGAAGTAGAAACAGTTTTATCAAATAGTATATTGTTCCAGTTACGTTATGTTTTGAGATAGAATGGTCCCTCTATAATAGAGACAACTTAAAGATATGAAAAGTGATAGACCATTAGATTTGGTAACTATATTTGTAGAACTTTTATGAACATGGCCTAGTGACACATAAAATAATCAAGTTAGCATCGTACTTGAGTTCAATGAATATATATATAAGTACCATCCAAAAGGGCTTTATTACATACCATAAGTGGCGGCCTCCAGTGTCAGTAGTGTAAGAAAAAATAATAAAATGGTCTTCCATGAGTAATATGCTTAGACATGATGAACGCCATTTCCGTTGCATATTTGAAGAGAAAAAAAATCCAGAAAAACAGAAAATCTCAATAGTCTAAGTACTGGTAGAAGCCTGCCCTCTGGCAACAACTGTGTCGAAACTTGAGCAACAGAAAGGCTTTCAACCCCATTTATTCATTCATAACGAACGCTGCTATATAGAAAGGCGGTGAAAGCATTAAAACGAGTATGATCCAAATGATATCAAAACATCGTAACACGTAAGTCTTTATATTTTGTTTGTTTGTTTTAACACAAAGCTACACGATGGACTACCTGCGCTCTGCCCACCTCAGATAATCGAACCACAGTTGTAAGTCTAAACTTATAACTGGCCTACTAGAGGACAGTTTGTTGTGATAATTACGAAAATAGTCAAAGCATATGCAGAAATGACCTTATTTGGTCACTAAAAACTAAAACAAATATGTTTGAACACAAAAACTCGAAAACTGCTTGCTTTGGTTTCTTAATCATTGCAACATAGCTTGATTTATTAATTATTTCTCTACTACTATTATAATCCCGATGAGCATATATCTGTCTACACACACATATATAGATACAATAGCCTCTTCAGGTAAAGTAAGCTCCCTATGAAAATCTATCTGTCTACACACACGCATAGATAGATACAATAGCCTCTTCAGGTAAAGTAAGCTCCCTATGAAAATCTATCTGTCTACACACACATATATAGATACAATAGCCTCTTCAGGTAAAGTAAGCTCCCTATGAAAATCTATCTGTCTACACACACATAGATAGATACAATAGCCTCTTGAGTAAAGCAAGCTCCCTATGAAAATCTATCTGTCTACACACACATAGATAGATACAATAGCCTCTTGAAGTAAAGCAAGCTCCCTATGAAAATCTATCTGTCTACTACACACATAGATAGATACAATAGCTTCTTGAGGTAAAGCAAGCTCCCTATGAAAATCTATCTGTCTACACACACGCATAGATAGATACAATAGCCTCTTGAGGTAAAGTAAGCTCCCTATGAAAATCTATCTGTCTACACACACATAGATAGATACAATAGCCTCTTGAGGTAAAACAAGCTCCCTATGAAAATCTATCTGTCTATATACACATAGATATACTATTGTATCTATCTATGTGTATATAGACAGATAGATTTTCATAGGGAGCTTGTTTTACCTCAAGAGGCTATTGTACCTCTTGAGGTAAAGCAAGCTCCCTGTGAAAATCTATCTGTCTATATACACATAGATAGATAGAAGAATTCCCTAAGGAAACGTAAAAAAGTCTGTTGGGTGGTATGTGAAATCACGGAAGAAAAAAGACCCAGTTAACTGTAAATAGCGTTTGTGGAATTGACTTCACAGTGTCCTAAAAAAAGAAGGATTGTTTACTTAGTTTGTCTGATGGCAAGTAAAACAATTAAGAATCCAGCTAAGAATGAAGGGTTTAATTGTAATTAAATCTGAGCATTTGTTCTATCAGGAAACCTATGTTATATACGAAAAATACTTTAGCTATTGGTGGATAAAAATCTCCCGTTCCCCACAAAAAATCCATACAGTTGTAGATGTTTTAATTTTGATTAAAGACAACATTAAAGAAATAAAAGCATCAGCTGATTAACAAACTATAGTTTGTTTGCGTTTCTAAGAACGTCGCGTAAAACTACAACAGGTTATCACGGCACAATAGTCTCTAATTTTTAATTGATAGACTAGAGCGAGAGCAATTATTTAACAGGAATCACTGCCGACAGTTCAGGTACACTTGATTGACCGAATAATTAGATTTCACGCCAATTTTTATAGCACACCTTCTGCCCCATATATGGATCGCGTTTTTGCGACAACAGGGTGCAAATCGTGGAACCTTGGATTCACGGTACAGACACAATACACTCTACCACGCCCACTTCACAAATTATAATGAGTGTCAGATTGTTTGTAAACATGATGATAATAAATAAAATAATCGAGATGAAATTAGATAAAGGTGATTATAACATTTTCACTCTTAGTAGCATATTTATTGTACATGCAAGTCTGAATTGTTTTTGTTGAAAAAATAGCTGATATTTTGAAGAATGAAAATTGGGAATTATAAACTTGCGTTGGAGGATATTTTTAGGTATTAGATTCTTAGAAAAAAAGCTTGTTTCATATGTTTAAGATGAGGGAAAGCTAGATCGAAGTAATCCAAACTTGTCAATGAGTTTCTGTTAAAAATAAGCTCTAAAGTTTAAAGTTTTTCTTTAAAACTTATAATCAACTGACAGTTGTGCTAAGTAAAAGCCAACATTTTAATGCCAAGTTTTCTGAACATGCATTGCCTCCTAAAGGTATTTTTATTACAATGTCTTCTATTGTGGGTAATGTTTAACACCATAACAGACATCTTAGTGATATGCTGCTAAACCTTGCACACAATGAGAGACAATATTACATAGACATCTTAGTGTTATGCTGCTAAACTTTACATACGATAGGAAACGATATTACACGGTGTTAAACCTTACACACAATAGAAAACAATGTTATACAGACATCTTAGTGATATGCTGCTAAACCGTACACCGAACGGGAGTCGATACTATGCAGATATTTTAGTGTTATGGTGTTAAACCTTACACACAATAGAAAACAATGTTATACAGACATCTTAGTGATATGGTGTTAAAAGTTAACCCCAATGGGAGACAATATTACACAGACATCTTAGTGATATGCTGCTAAACGTTACACACAATAAAAAACAATAGTACGCAGACATCTTAGTGATATGGTGTTAAAAGTTAACCCCAATGGGAGACAATATTACACAGACATCTTAGTGATATGCTGCTAAACCTTGCACACAATGAAAGACAATATTACATAGACATCTTAGTGATATGTGCTAAACCATAACACTAAAATATCTGCATAGTATCGACTCCCGTTCGGTGTAAGGTTTAGCAGCATATCACTAAGATGTCTGTATAACATTGTTTTCAATTGTGTGTAAGGTTTAACAGCGTAACACTGAGATGTCTGACTTACATGATGGGTACAATTAAACTCTAATATCACTTAAAGTGTCTGAAATTACACTGTCTCTGATTCTAGTCAACATTTAACACCGTACATCTGAATGTATCTGTACTTACATTATATTTTATTGCGACTTATAAAAGTGGCAGCAAATACCGCTATTCAGTTAATAGCAGCCGCTTCAGATGACTGGTGCTGCCGACTGGATGCCTTCCTTTTAACGTGCAGTTCAAAACAGCATTGAACCATTGTTGTCTTTCACCAGGCTAGCTATGTGGCCCATTTGCCGCATTAGATGTTGTTTTATTAGCGATTTACTTGGGGGGGGGATGTTAACCCTCCATTTAAAACATATACTCATGTTAATCCTGACGTGATCAATAAAGTGTTTACATCTTGGTGAACTGTGCTACACAGAAAATAATGGGATAATTTGTAATCTACGTAAGGA
>NW_013667865.1:118153-124013 GCF_000517525.1 Limulus polyphemus | reverse complement strand
GACAGTAAATTAACACAACTAACGACCTTACTTACGGTCCTTGAAGAAATGATTTATGTATGTATATATATATACATAAATATATGCAAGAACGTTTCTTTCATGTTCAGTCAACAGCCATGACAGTAAATTAACACAACTAACGACCTTACTTACGGTACTTGAAGAAATGATTTATGTATGTATATATATATATAAATATATGCAAGAACGTTTCTTTCATGTTCAGTCAACAGCCATGACAGTCGTTTCATGTTTTATTGAACAAAGATCTCTCGAACTTTTGTTCGAGGAACAAGCTTACTAAATAAACACCAAACTAACATGGGATGAAACACACATGGTAAAAACAAAAGAGTAGTGTGTAATTGATATAACGTATCAAGTTGCAGCCTAATCATCCATTTTACTAATGGTCTTGTCAGAGGTGCATTCACTAATTAAAACAAACATAAAAACAAACCTTTTTTGGGAACTGATTCGTGAATGAATTTATTTTCCTAAAAGGTTGTTTCCAGGTTTAACGTCAACATACAAGCTCTCTTACTACGTTAATGTAAAATTTGTCTTTTTTGTGAAAAAAAATAAATCAAAACAGAGTTTTCAATTGAACACAGGGTAAAAACCGCGAATTTGTTCTCCGAGCACAGGTGTTCATTTGGTAGAGATTACCTAAAAACAAACTAGACAGCACGAAGAGTACTGGTGAAAAAACGTGCTGACGGACAGGCGAGTAATCACAGTTAAAAAACTACCCTACTGGTGAGTGTGTGCTGCCATAACAAGTACAGGAAGGTACAAATTTAGAATACGTGTAAAAATACAGAAATAGACAAATGAACGGTGTCTACCAATATAGAAATATACAAATGAATCACGAACTTGGACAAATACAGAAATGTACAAGCGAACTAAGAACGTGTAGAAATACAAATATATAAAAGTTAATTGTAAGTGTGTACAAATATAGAAATATACAAATGAATGGTGTCTATCTATATAGAAATATACAAATGAACCATAAGCGTGTACAAGTATAGAAATAAACAAATGAACGGTGTCTACCAATATAGAAATATACAAATGAACCATAAGCGTGTACAAGTATAGAAATAAACAAATGAACGGTGTCTACCAATATAGAAATATACAAATGAACCATAAGCGTGTACAAGTATAGAAATAAACAAATGAACGGTGTCTACCAATATAGAAATATACAAATGAACCACGAACGAATTCAAATATAAAGTTGTAAACAGGATGACGAACGAGGACTGCTATAAGATATATAGACAAACAAGCGAACGAGTACTGATGTAGGAGGCAGATTTACAAACATGCACAGCAAAATAAACAAATGGACATAGAGACACAAACACGGATGAGGAAACACTGACACGTATACACAAACACGGATGAGGAAACACTGACACGTATACACAAACACGGATGAGGAAACACTGACACGTATATACAAACACGGATGAGAAAACACTGACACGTAACACGAACACGGATGAGAAAACACTGACACGTATACATGAACACGGATGAGGAAACACTGACACGTATACATGAACACGGATGAGGAAACACTGACACGTATACACAAACACGGATGAGAAAACACTGACACGTATACACGAACACGGATGAAGAAAACACTGACACGTAACACGAACACGGATGAGGAAACACTGACACGTATACATGAACACGGATGAGGAAACACTGACACGTATACACAAACACGGATGAGAAAACACTGACACGTAACACGAACACGGATGAGGAAACACTTACACGTATACAAAAACACGGATGAGAAAACACTGACACGTTTACACGAACACGGATGAGGAAACACTGACACGTATACACGAACACGGATGAGGAAACACTGACACGTATACACAAACACGGATGAGGAAACACTGACACGTAACACGAACACGGATGAGGAAAAACTGACACGTATACACAAACACGGATGAGGAAACGCTGCTAAAAGCATTATCTAACATTCGTTCTGAAAAGCGAGAACGTTGCGTATAGGAAATATTAATAGGACAACTTGAGTGAAACACTATATACCACATACAAGCTTATTTACCACTGCTAAATAACAACCAGGAACTACTTACAAGAACTCAGTTGGATTCTTACGTTGGAGAAACTGTAAAATCACCAGAAAACTTATGCACGTCCTTATCAGTGAAAACCGGAAATACATAATACTTGTTCTATAACTTTCATTGAAAAAAAAAAAAATAGAACCGCAAGTAGGTGAAATCTTATCTGCTGGTTGACTGAGTTGTGCTTAAAGCCAAGTATAAGAGATAAGATAATAATACGAGGGAGGATTTTCAAGGAAAGGATGAATTAATAGCAGTTAATATAAAAATAAGAAGACTAAGCCTGATCTGGGGGGGTTTTGTGATATATAGAGCCCTTCATTGAAGAGCTGGGTGAGAAAAAGGCGCATTAAAGTGTAAAAAGTGGCTCTAAATGTGGAATTTTTTTTCACACACATACATTTTTCCACCGGTATAAAAGGAGATAAAATCTCCCATTCTTTGTTATGTGAATGCAACCAATTCCTATGTTGGTTTTTTACATTAAAGTGTAAAAAGTGGCTCTAAATGTGGAATTTTTTTTCACACACATACATTTTTCCACCGGTATAAAAGGAGATAAAATCTCCCATTCTTTGTTATGTGAATGCAACCAATTCCTATGTTGGTTTTTTTACGATAGATTCAAGAAGAATAAAGGAGAAGATCTCCAGGCGAAGGATTAAAGAAAAAGCCGTTTTGTGAAGAAAATTACACATTTAAGTGCGATGTATAATGAATGACACGTATTTGGCTTTTCTAATTTAGCGTGAGTCACTCCCCCACTATGATAGTCATAAAGCAATTACAGAACGTCAAATGTTGGCCAGCCAAAGCTCATTTTCAGCCGCAGGAGGGAAGGGGGGCATGATAATGTGATGATAAATTCCAGTAGTCGTTCGTAAAGAATAGCCCAAGAGATGGGTGACTAGCTAACTTCCCTCTTGTCTGTCACTATTAAGTTAGGGGTGGCTAGCGTAACAAAACAACCTGGATTTCCTTCTTTTTTTTTCAATTTGCCTATCTTTGTTTTGGAAACAAGTTTCTTGTAAACTGTAGTTCTAAAAATGTTTAGTTAGTCGTTTGAACTAGCGTTAGGAAAATGTCAAATTCAATAAGAACAAAAGATCGAATGTTCTGTGGTCAATAAAATTTAAATACTCTTAACTAATACAAAACTAAAAATAGAAAATGACTCTGACTGGTGTTATGAAGTTCGAATACAATAAGTATAGTACCTAACTAAAATATTATCACTAACAAATAGTAGAAAGTAGTTAAAGCTTATTGATAAATGTTTTTATCTGATTATTTCAATTGAAAATGTGTTGCTGTTTAGTATACTTATGAATCATTTTTGGAGTCATGGGGAATATTTTCCTTCAGCGCATGCGTTGCCCTACAACGTCATGTCAGTAAAGTGCACCATAAATAAACTGTTAATGCAATTTTTTTGTGAAGAAAAGGCCTGGCAAGAATAAGTAATTTAATGAATATTTCTAAAATGTGTCTTACTTTTAAAATGACGTTATTGTATTTAATAAGAAATACATATTGGGTACTTACAGGAAATACAAATGTTTAAGATGACAAATAAAGATACTTATGAAAATTCAGATCAATCAATTTACTCGGTAAGGTATTTTGATTTTAGATCATTCAAGTTCTCGAAAAAAGATGCCAGAAGGATAATTGGGTCGTTCAAAAATTATTGTTTCTCTTCACCCCAATTATTATGCTCTAAGTAAGATTAGAGGCTAAGGGCCGAATGTAAATAAATTTGACTAATACCATCGTGTGATTTAGTTTATAAATTTAACCTTGGTTTGACACCATCCTAAGGCGATCGAAGAGGTCAAGCTGATGTGTCTGGAGACCCGAAATTGAGGAGAAGGAAGTTCCGGAGTTAGTTTGTGACGTCACAGATGACGGTTTTCAGGATTCCAAGATAGTAACCAAAGAAAAAGAAAACTTCTTCATATTTACATTAAATTAGTATTTTTTTTTTGACACAATATACTTTTACATAAATAATTTAGATTAACTTTCAGCAATTTGGATAAAAGAGAAAAAGAGAGAGGTCTTGGGACCGAGATATTAAGCTGTTAGAGTTTTTAATTTAGATTAAAATTAATAGGTGTAAGTAACCGATTTACGGTCCTTTTCAGGACAGGAATCTAAAAATCCGATCCTTAGAAATTTAGCTGTGAAGGGGGGGACGGGGCCACTCTTAGAAGACTACTTTCACTAGGCAGGCGCCGAATAGTCTACTCGCCTAATGCCCAAACGTTGAAATAAATAGCATGATTTAGTATACATCAAAATGAGTATGTATTTCCTACTAGTGGGTGGTACTACATAATAGAAATTGAATTAGATATTAGTGTTAACAAAGCGGTTGATTAAATTGATGGGGGATACGTAGTGTTGCCATGCCGCGGAGGTGTCGGATAGTTGAGAAAATTCACTGGTTAGCGAGTTAGGTTTTGTGGAGTGTTTATAAAATTTAGAGGCTAGTTTAAACATACATTCTTTAATTGGTGGTATGTCTTTAAATTTACTAAGGTACACGGTGTGTGTGTAACTGGGTAATCTGTAAGCAATTTCAATCGCTTGATTTGGGAAGTTATAAATTATATCCGTTTGGAATAGTTAGACATATTACAGAGAACGGTATTACCATATCTAAAAAGAGGTCTTATATATGCTTTATAAATAGTGGTTATTGTTTTACTACTAAAGCCTTTGTTGTTTCTTCCTGAGCGACGTAGATAAGTAACCCTGTTACTCGTGTTACTCATCACGTTATTGTTGATTCTTCCTGAGCGACGTAGATAAGTAACCCTGTTACTCGTGTTACTCATCACGTTATTGTTGATTCTTCCTGAGCGACGTAGATAGGTAACCCTGTTACTCATCACATTATTGTTGATTCTTCGTAAGCGACGTAGATAAGTAACCCTGTTACTCGTGTTACTCATCACGTTATTGTTGATTCTTCCTGAGCGACGTAGATAAGTAACCCTGTTACTCGTGTTACTCATCACGTTATTGTTGATTCTTTCTGAGCGACGTAGATAGGTAACCCTGTTTTCGTGTTACTCATCACGTTATTGTTGATTCTTCCTGAGCGACGTAGATAAGTAACCCTGTTACTCGTGTTACTCACCACATTATTGTTGATTCTTCGTAAGCGACGTAGATAAGTAACCCTGTTACTCGTGTTACTCATCACATTATTGTTGATTCTTCCTGAGCGACGTAGATAGGTAACCCTGTTACTCGTGTTACTCATCACGTTATTGTTGATTCTTCCTGAGCGACGTAGATAGCTAACCCTCTTACTCGCGTTACTTGTCACATTATTCAGGTGTGGGTTCTAATTTAGCGACTGATTGAGTGTTGTTCTAAGAAATTTGACAGATTTAAAGAAAGTTACATTTGAATTATTGAGGGTGAGATTAAGGTTAGGAAACTTTTTTTTGTTCTTTTATTGATTTTCCTAAGAAGGGCTATTGCTTGGGTTTTGGAAGGGCTGAGGGCTACACGCCACTTGTTACACCAATTAGATACCGTATTTAATGAAGTTTGGACTCTTATTGTTGCAGTTTAAGTAACAAATCATCTTATCCATTAATATATACCAGACCTAGTGACGCTTTCAAAACCTAGGTATCGGGGACATGTATTAACACTAAACAGGGTGACTCATAATCTGTGGGTCACGGGTTCGAATCCCCGTC
>NW_013667865.1:108265-117259 GCF_000517525.1 Limulus polyphemus | reverse complement strand
GGAGAGTTCGTGAGGCACCCAAACACCTTTATGGAGTTGTCCCATATTCCTTAGGTGTTTACGTATTGTTTCATAAAAGACGTTCAATTTCTGGGCCATTTCACAAGTGTATTGCCTTGGGCTAGACTCAACAAGCGTCTTCAGAGCATCAGTATCAATTCCAACATGTCGGCCCCTGCCATCACAGTTTTTAAGGCTAAAGTCACCTGAACGAAACTTGCTGAACCATTGTTGACACTTACGAACGTTCAAAACATTTTCATAAACTTCTTTGATATTCTTTGTGGCTACAGTGGCGTTGTTTCCCCTTCTTTTATTGAAACAGCATTACATGCCTAATGTGTGTCTCGTCGTGTGTCATCACTATAAGGGATTAGAGTATATCAAACTTTACACAGTATATAGGCTACACTAACGTGACGTTTAGGCGGTTCGTTTAACTATTATACATTTTGTACGTTTTTTTGGGGGGGGGTTAACGAAAGTGTTCCAAAACGCGACATTAATTTTTTAACGACCTAATAGTTAACTGGTTTCCTTCTTTACATTTACAATTAATACAAGAAGTTATAGCCTAAAACGTGTTTAAAATATAGAGAACAATGCGTCTACTCCTGACAGTAAATTATATTCCAAGCCTTATAGCTAAATTAGTATAAAGAATTATTTTTTTAGTGAATTAAAGCCGAGTCATTCTTTTTTTTCCCTCTCTCTCTTTTTCTCTCTCAGTGCGTTATAAAAGTGACAGCTAATACTGTTATTAGGTTCATAAAGTTTTACAAAACCCTACTAGCGGCGGTTGCTATTGGTTAGCTTCCATTCCTGGTCAGTAAGTAGTTAAAAATTAATGATGGCTATACTTGAGTCTCTGAATTGGTCATTTGATACACGTGCGCTAAGATGTCGTTCCGGTTAAAAAATCCAATTTTTCTTTATTGCCCAATTTTTAAATGTCAAGTAACTCAGTTGTTTTTGTTTTCTTTTAAATACGTACCTTAGTCTGAAACATGAAAAAAACACGATTTCTAGACATATATTTCATAATTATACTTTTATTTTTAAGAAGCGATATACATATAGCGGTATAAATCTGTAATGTACATTTTTAGTAAAATGTTTGTTCCGTTATTACCTTTCATGGATTTGATATCAAACTTACATATCTAATAAGATAATGTTTAGCTATTTAACATTACCAGTTTCCAAAATAAATACTTTGTTTTATACCTTACAACAAACACACTAAAACGTATTAATAATTTACAGTATATTCCGTCTTTTGAATAGATCTTTTACATCGTTTAAAATATTTACGTTTCTTTTGGTATATGAACATTATTTCATATTCTATATTTTGACCTAGATGAAAAAGACTTGTGTTTCTCAGTCTTATACCTTACAAAAAACACATACAAAAACGTATTAATAATTTACAGCATGTTCTGTCTTTTGAATAGATCTTTACATCTTTTAAACCATTTACATTTCTTTAAATATATGAATCTCATCACGTATTCTATATTTTGGCCTAGATTAATAAAACTTGTGTTTATTAGTCTTTAATTAATCTTTCTTGGTGCTATTTGAATACGAGGAATCACATTACTGATGGTATGTGTGCACATCGTTTTATTTCTCTTGCGCCTGTGTAGACACAGGCAGTAGTATAAGGGGTCACCATGACTGTTATGCTGAATCCAGAAATATTACGGCTTGCTTGAAACATGGCTGGATTTAATCTTTGACAAAAATACCATTTTATTTACTAACGTCCCATACACTATACAACCCACCCTCAGACAAGTGTTTCTGTATGTGTGTGAATCCGCCCGGTATACCTCAATATCATTGACGTAAACAGTCTACAGACAAGCGGGAAAGTCTAGAGAGGAAAACTGCTTCCATGTTTTTATATCGACCTGTTTTACGATAAGCCTTCGAACTCTTCCATATGTCATTGTGTTGGGTTATTTAACAAATTCAAGCACATGTCTCATACGAGAGAAGGTCAATAGCACTAGAATTTTCACATAATCTACAACAAACCAGAAGGTTGATAAATACAGTATCTTCTAGCTTCCACTGTTTAGTGTGACAAAATATTGCCACACAAGCCTTGTAAGATTGGATTACCTGGTAGAATGCTGGTTACGTCCCTTTTGCAGAAGGAATGACATCTGGAATTTTCACACTGAGTTCGCGAAAGAGATCCAAAGACTCTGAAAATTCTCAATCCGCAGCAATCACATTATTTGATTAAATACAGGTTCAAATGTTTTCAGCATCATTATTTTGCTTATCGACGAGATACGGACCAAGGATGCACTGAACGTAACCATCAATGAATACAACCATCATTGATTTCACAACTAACCCTTGCTCGTGTGTACTGTAACTCTTACATACGAATCTTATAAAAGTAGTATTACAGCATCTTTGTTTCCTTCTCCCAAATGGTTTCGTGTAAAAGGGTGTGTGTATGATTAAATATTAATTATTGCTGAGTTGTATGCCCAGAACCAAAATACAGAGGAACAAAATGGCCATCCAAACGAGTCGAATACATTATTCGTTTCACAGCAAAATTATTTTTAAACTCACGTAATAGGGCAAAATATTTTTGGTTCGACTAATAAAAAAGTACCTAAATTTCTATAGATAATTTCTCTTCTAATGTATAACCGTGTGATTGGCTGTACTGATTAAATTCCTTTTCCACTGACTGATAAGAAAGGCGTGCCATGTATTAGTACTCAAATATTACACATAACAAATGTTATCGGTAGTAAGAGAGATAAACATTTGTGCGCAATTTGTTTTTTTATTATTTAAAAACATGATAGTACAACTTACATTTTAATATATACATATATATTAATGTATATTTGCTTAATGTTTACTTTTTGTACGTGCATTACGAAATAAGAAGTTCCAACCCTTCAAAATATAGCTAAGACACAGCATAAGCTACATTTACTTATGGCAAAGTAACCAACACCATCTTTAAACAATGTCACCTTTTGATGTTTATCGTATTTCATAATGATAACAACATATTGAAGACTAAAGATGTGTAAAGATGGCGCTCACAATAAAAAATTGGATATAAAGTAGCAAAAGTGGCAATCAAGTGAGCAACATTGTACACGTGGGCCTACATAAGATCTGTTACATATGGAAAAAAATAATGATGTGTTAATAGACAAGTTAGATCCTGCTACTTTAACTTAGGATAATTTCATTACAGGCCAAACTATCTTCATTATAAATACGTATTTTTTTTGGCCTTAAGTTGTAGACAAGACTCCCATCTGATGGAGTTTTGTTTTTCTGTTCCGTTTCCCAATGACAAGGTTAGGGAAATTTTTGTGAACACTTATTCTTTCTGAATCATAAGATACTGTTAATTCTGCCCCCCCCCCCCAGTGGCAGCACAGCGGTGTGTCTGCGGACTTACAACGCTAGAATCCGGGTTTCGATACCCGTGGTGGGCAGAGCACAGTTAGCCCATTGTGAAGCTTTGTGCTTAATTACAAAAAATAATTCTGGTCTGACATGGCCCAGTGATCAGGGGCCTCGACTCCAATCTGGGGGTCGCGGGTTCGAATCCTGTCACCGAACATGCTCGCCTTCATTGTACTCTAACACTTCTATATAGCCCTCGAATAGCTTTGTGCGAAATTCAACGAACAGTTAATTCTTGTTCTTGATGGTAAACTAAAGTATTATTACTCAAATATTACACATAACAAATGTTATTGGTAGTAAGGGAGATAAACAATTATGAGCAATTTGTTTTTATTATTTAAAAACATGACAGTGCAACTTACATTTTAAACTCGCAATCTTAAAATATATATATATATCCCACATTAAAAATATCTGAAAAATAATAATTATAATACCGTTTTTATTTTATTGATTTTAAACTTACTTTCTTTGTCACACCAAAATTTGTGAAACTAATCCAGTTAGTTTCAACGAAACGTGCATATTTAACACAGAAAAGCGCTATACTTACTTTTTACTACACTCAAATCACGTGAATAGGCAGATTGACTCACCAATAAATAGAAGGCAAGGAAGATAGACTGATAAACAAATTGAGAGAAAGACAGACATTAAGTAGACAAGTAAGTGTCTTAGGAAGATAAAGAGATAGATTACGTGAAAAATTGCTAAAGAAGTACAGAAAGAAATATTTTTATAGTAATTTGAGAAAAAATGGAGAGAACGACAGGAAAATCCCCGTGTTCATAAAGATGGTTTGATCAATGATGCGTTCACAGTGGGAACAGGCCGCGTAGTTTAAACTCAGTAGTAAAAGTGATACATAGATCAAGGAAAAGAGCCATTTAAAAGATGAACTTACATCAACGTCAATGCCTTCGAGCGGGAAGAACTGTTTCGGTGGATTATCTCGTGGCACAAAGCGGAAAAACTCCATATCATCTCTATACCACTTGACTGAGTAAAGACTCTCGCCTTCCAAGTTGTAGTGACAGCGAAGTGTTAGGTCCGAACCAGAGTGGATATCATCTGGGAAGTCCAGCGACATTATCTGAACTCCGGATATCGCTGTACGGAAGAAAGGAATTCTTTAGTCACACAAATCATTGGCTCATTCTTATATATTAGTTGGTCTAAGGCTCGTTTTTTAATGATAAAACCTTTTTATTTCCTTTGAAAATATACTGAACAAGGAAGATTACGCTTGATAATATATACTTAAAAGAAAAGTGTGAATCGCTAAGGGAAGCAGTACCTTGAAAACATGGGAAGATTACTCTTGATAATATATATTTAAAAGAAAAGTGTGAATCGCTAAGGGAAGCAGTACCTTGAAAACATGGGAAGATAACACTTGATAATATATACTTAAAAGAAAAGTGTGAATCGCTAAGGGAAGCAGTACCTTGAAAACATGGGAAGATTACACTTGATAATATATATTAAAAGAAAAGTGTGAATCGCTAAGGGAAGCAGTACCCTTGAAAACATTTTTGAATTCATTGAAAATGTTAGTAATTAAATCAACGATACTACACTTCTGACTTGGAACAATAGAAGCTTTTGGGAAAAGATTCCTAAAGCTTTAGGCTGCATGATATTTGGATTTTATATTAAATTGTTTTTTTTATAATTTCAGCTATGAACAAGTATTAAATTATTCAACGAAAAGATCTTCCATAGCATTGTTCTTTTTCACATTCGGAAGCTGTCATGTACAGACATTTGAAACATTCTATGGCATAAGATGGTATGTATATAAAACACAGCGATCTCACTGTCGAAAGTTTATTAAAATCAAACAAGGAAACTTTTTCAAATAGAAGGAATGACATAAATTGATTGATTTCTTCGTTTAATTTTCCACGCTTTCAATTTATCCACAAGTTGGTTCAGTTTCTTGAGTATAGCCTCAAATTGAAATCTTAAAATTTTTTGACTATTTTTCTTCCAATCTCTATTATTACAGTACAAAAAATATTCAGACTTGATCAATTACAAAATTTACTAACATATATTCCCGAACATAAAAAGGCTTGTTACGTGTTTCATTCGACCGGTTTTTCTTGTTGAACTCAATTACCAGAGAAAATTCAATTATTTACAGAGTGGAAGATATTTTTTTTAGGTTCCTGAAAAAAATGGTACATAATCTTTATAGATACATTTTAAAATTTACTCTATAATTAATGGCACTTATAACAATTTAAAGTTGTTCTTTTCTCGTGTCTGAAACCACACCACATCGTATCAGCTGTAGAAATTATACGTTATGCAACAGTTTGAACGTTAACAGAAGGGAATTCCTTCATTCAAGGAGTTCCGATATCCTTAAAAATGTTGTTCAATTTCACGCTGGATACGCGAGAACTATCTGTGTTAGCTATCACTAACTTAGAAGTGATCAACTAGGAAGGGCAACTAGTCTACACTATCCACCACCAACTCTTTGTCTACTCTAATCAAAATACATGTAGTTGGATTTTGACCGTCACGTTATAACGCCCTCTTGGCTGAAAGGGAAAACATGCTCGGTGATGACATTCGATTCCTCGAGCGCCCTCACCACCGGGCAATGACAACTAACCCTGAAGTATCGATGTTATTCTGTAAAGTGTAAAGTTCTAGGTGCCTCAGCAGTGGCCCTGCATGGCCAGGTGGTTAGGGCGCTCGACTCGTACTCTGAGGGTCGCGGGTTCGAATCCCCGTCACACCAAACATGCTCGCCCTTTCAGCCAGGGGGCGTTATAATGTGACGGTCAATCCAACTATTCGTTGGGAAAAATAGCCCTCGTGTAGCTTTGCGCAAAATTCAAAAACAAAATAAGACAAACAAGCCTCAGCAGTAAGCTGCTTATAGCCAAAACTAAGCGACGTATAACCAAAACTAAGCAGCTTTTAGCCAAAACTAAGCAGCTTATAGCCAAAACTTTGGCGGAAACAAAGTTACTCTTTCTAGAATCGTTATTAGCAAGTAATTTTACATCTGAAACGACTAACAAGCTGACATATATTTGTTGTGCACTCCCCAGTGGCAGAGCGGTATGTCTGGAGACTTACAACCCTAGAAACCGGGTTTCAATACCCGTGGTGGGCAGAGCACAGATAGCCCCTTGTGTAACTTTGTGCTTAACTTCAAACACACATCTGTTATGTTTATTTAATTTTTATTTTAAAAAGGAATCTTCCCCCTTTTTTTTGTAACTCAAAATAAGATTTACAGAATCATTTGACTTAGGACTTGATCCACTTATTAGCAATTCTTAATTACTTACCAAATAACAGATTGATTTTACACACGAAATTTGTTTTCTTTACAATATGCCAAATTGGGATCATTTTTGTAACTGGTCTATGTCGGATATTCGAGTAAAGGTCATATGTGCTAGTCATCCACAATTTTCAACTGAAAAAATAGAAATAAAGTAGCTAATAAACAGCACCCACCGCTAACTCTAATGAAAGAACGAACTTTGAATGCCATTTTTATAATGCACCGAAGGTTTCAAGGTGCAATTGAGATTTTCTTTGCAGCAACGGGACGAAAACCATGTATTGTCGGATTCACAGTTAGACACTTTGACCACTAGGCCACGTTCAGCCGTTTTTAGTTGAAAATGAGGTGATAAGTTACCTAATTTTATTTTACTGAGTTCTATTTCCCTCCTTAAAGTTTTGTTATTTAATAATGCATAATATTAATTATATGAGTTAGACATTAAACTTTGTAGCACCACAAGTATACTAACTATAATTTTTTGAACCACAACACTCAGTCTTGCTGTCTTGATAAAACGTATATTCTTTTAATTCAATTAATTTCTTTACATAAATAATTAGGTAATATTTTATGCCGATTTTCTTTCTAAAAATCGCCCCTCCTCCTCTTGTGATTAAACGAAATTATTAATTATTAGTTTTAGTAAAAACCTAAATTTAGAAAAACGAATTTCATAATAAATGGACTGCCAGTAGTCAAGTAGTTAGCATGACGAGCTGCGGATTAAATGCTCGAGACGGTATGCCACTGAACATGCTCTGCATTATCAGCTATGAGTGCGTTATAAAAGTAATAATTAGTCTCGCTATTCTGTTCATAGAGTAGAACTAAGTCCTTAAAACATCGTTTGCTATTCCCTGGCTGCTTTCCCTTTGGGCAGTGATTTAAAAATTAGGGACGGCTATACAGGAATCCTGGGGTTTTCTGACCCAGCCGTTTAATCCACGTGCAACAAATAAGGGCGATGTATCGAAAATTCAATTTCTGTTGATACAATGCTTACTTTTTCTAAATTTATACCAAAGTTTTTTTGTGTCGCTGTAGTTTTTATTATTGAATAATAATATCATTAATCATTTAATATATTTTAGGAGTTTTTTACTGTCTGATACGCTAAAACATCTAATATTATTTTTAATTAATAAAGCACTAAAACACATAACTTAAAGAACATTGTTTAACAAAGGAAAATAATATAGTCAATGAAGATACAATAAACAGTTTTTGTTTCCAATGCACAATTATGTAAGGTGTTAAATACCTTTATTGTGCGTTAACCGATTGGTTTCACCTATTTGTTAGAAAGGCATGGTTTAGAGTAAAGCTGGACTGTGCTGTGTCTACCGTGGCTGCACTGTGCTGTGTCTACCGTGGGGAATCGAACCCTGGATTTTTAGCATTGTACTTTTCGCGAATGACATGTCATGGCCTGGTTTTTAGGTCGATCGACTCGTAATCTGTGGTTAGCGGGTTCGAATCCCCATCACCGAACATGCTTGCCCTTTTAGCCATGGGAGTGTTATAATGTGACGGTCAATCCCACTATTCGTTGGTAAAAGAGCAGCCCAAGAGCTGTCGGTGGGTATTGTTGGCTAGCTGTCTTTCCTCTAGTCTATCACTGCTAAATTAGGTGCAGTTATCACAGATGGCCCTTATGCAGCTTTGCACGAAATTCCAAACAAACCAAACCTTTTTAGAAACAAAACTTGATCAACTTTAATTGTAAAAATGCTATTGTTAAACTCAAGAAAAAAAGCAAACGATTACATTAATAGAAAACAGGCCACTCTTCTTAATTCTTCCAACATCGAAAGCCAATTGATATATAACATTCTTAAAAATATTATTTTTATTGAATGCTTAAAGAGTTCCTGTGTGACAAAATTTGTGCGTTTTTAGATTATCTTATTTTATATGTGTTGATTAACGTTTTTAGATTATCTTATTTTATATGTGTTGATTAACGTTGTTAGATTATCTTATTTTATATGTGTTGATTAACGTTTTTAGATTATCTTATTTTATATGTGTTGATTAACGTTTTTAGATTATCTTATTTTATATGTGTTGATTAACGTTTTTAGATTATCTTATTTTATATGTGTTGATTAACGTTTTAGTATTATCTTATTTATTATGTGTTGATTAACGTTTAGTATTATCTTTATTTATATGTGTTGATTAACGTTTTAGTATTATCTTAT
>NW_013667865.1:84253-108244 GCF_000517525.1 Limulus polyphemus | reverse complement strand
ATTATCTTATTTATATGTGTTGATTAACGTTTTAGATTATCTTATTTTATATGTGTTGATTAACGTTGTTACATTATCTTATTTATATGTGTTGATTAACGTTTTAGATTATCTTATTTATATGTGTTGATTAACGTTTTAGATTATCTTATTTATATGTGTTGATTAACGTTGTTAGATTATCTTATTTATATGTGTTGATTAACGTTTTAGATTATCTTATTTATATGTGTTGATTAACGTTTTTAGATTATCTTATTTTATATGTGTTGATTAACGTTTTTAGATTATCTTATTTTATATGTGTTGATTAACGTTGTTATCTTATTTTATATGTGTTGATTAACGTTTTTAGATTATCTTATTTTATATGTGTTGATTAAAGTAGGGAGTTATATGATTCAGACTATATCCTTGTGTTTGAAAAATATATTTACTTTTTATATCTTTGGTGGAGAACGTCATCAAATTTGAGAAGAAACATAAAAAATTCTTTAATATGTTTATGATTATATTTTTCATAAGACATTAGTGTTAGGCCTATTACATTATTAATCTAATTCCTTGTGGATTTTCAAGAGTTTGAAGAGTAAGTAATAATAGTATTCCAACCACATTATATTTACCATATCCATTGCCGATGACGCGTTTCGTTCAGTCCAGTGATCATCAGGTCAACTGTGATACAAGAAATGCAACGGTGGTCGGAACACTATTTTTATAAGCCCTTTGATACAGTAACAATTGTTATGGTGTGTACGCCTTTCACAAGTGGGCGAAGAATGATTACAATTATGATTGTCATAAAACATTAGTATTAAGCATATTACAATTGTTATTGTATCAAAATAATGTAAATAATGTTCATGAAATTACATAGAAATAGAAGAAAGTATATCTTCCAACTAAATATTAAAACATTTTTTTAATATTTCTAAACCACTATTACTAAACAGACAGAAATCGACATAATCTCTTTGAGAAAGAAAATTTACTTATTTTCCTCAAGGAAATTGTTTGTTTTTAAATTTCGCGCAAAGCTACACGAGGGCTATCTGCGCTAGCAGCCGTCCATAATTTAGCAGTGTAAGACTAGAGGGAAGGCAGCTAGTCATCACCACCCACCGCAAACTCTTGGGCTACTCTTTTACCAACGAATAGTGGGATTGACCGTCCCATTATATCGTCCCCACTGCTGAAAGGGCGACCCTCAGATTGCGAGCCGAGCGCCCTAGCCACCTGGTCATGCTGATTTGATTTAATTATTCCATATCCCCAATTTATAACTGAAAGATCAATAGTTTATCTTTAGGTAGATGAGTAGAACTTAAGTATTATTAACACTGTTATCTGATCACCACATTCTGATTAAATTATTCCATTTCCCCAATTTAAAACTGAAAGATCCCCCAGGTAAATATCGTTTTCAAAACTTGAAACCGGTTATTCATCTTTTCGAAACCTGGTTACTCAAATAGTTTCTTTGCAAATACATAAACAGGGGAAGAAGACAAATCTGTCGTAATTCTATCTCAATATACACTTTGGCTATTCACAAAGTCCAATTCTCTGAAAAAAAGTCGTTATTTTTTCAGTTGAACAATCAGTAGTTCTTAATAAAAATAATGGACACTAAAAAATAATTTCATAAATTTACGGACAAGCTATGTTACTGCAAACATTATTACAGATAACGTGAAAATACAGCCTAGATAACGCTGTTTCAGTATATTTTGTACAGCAATAGTAAAATAAGTTCTTCTGGTAAAGATTAAGTTTTCTGTAATAGGTATTCCTACTTGCTTCTATATACACCAATACCAGTTACATATACCACAAGTTTTGCGGTCATTCGTGATCATTCACTGGTTAATCCATTTTAACTTCTAGTTTATGTTATCTAAATAAATGTTGACCGAAACATAATAGTACTTTACACTGCAGAATCTCCTGTTCAGTTGTTTGATATGGATGTTATGAGAAGAAATACATATGTATCTATATATATATATATTATCACAATACAATGTTCATTAAAAAATACAGTTTTCAAGTGTGTGCTTGTGTGTAATACATATATCTGTGTATAACATTTAACATTTTGAACTTTAGATTAATGTTAATTTAGACGTTCACTACTCGTAATATTATTGTTCCAAAATATAAAAATATAGAAAACTTTAATAAAAAATAGTACAACAGTGTAAATCACCGACTTATACCCAAAAGTATATTTCCTATTGTATCAGAAGTTTCCTGCAAAATAAGTTATCAAGTACATATTTACTACATTTACTGTTATATCAGAAATGTTGTAGATAAGATAAGTATATATTTTACAATTACTACTTACTTGGATAGAAAAACAAAACAAAATTAACAGACAAGCTATGTCGATGTCACGAGATTTTTTGGTCTTACGTTCTTAGACATAAGAACTATCTGGTTATGTACTATACATGATGAAAATAAGAAACGGCAAGCAGCGTATTTTTTACGAAGTGCAAATTGCAGTACGAAAAAGTAGTAATGACCTTTACATTAGCATCATACTGTATTGAAAGACTGGCCATAAATTACGACGCAGAATTTCACTTTAATATATTATATATTTACCTAATTCTGAGAAACTTTCACGAAATGAAAAATTGATGATTATAGCTACACAACAATCTTAACGCTCGTTAAACGAAAACGAAAACCCATACCACATAAAACCGTTTTATATCACAAGCCTCTGTTTATATCATAGCCATTCTCCAGACCTTAAAGTAAACTTACTCTCTGAACGCAATTTAGTCATCGTCAAAACAGTGAAGATCAAAATGTCAGAAAACAAGGTTTTGAAAGTATATTGATTTGACGTAAAAAACAGACCAATTAAATCATTTTATCAAAACGTGAGGTTTTGAGAGTATATTAATATGACGTAAAAAACAGACCAATTAAACCGTTTTATGAAGGCTTCATCCAATTACATTTTATGTCGTGTTTTCTTATTAGTGTTTAATGGCATAAAAAAAGGCTAAGCAGATATTTTATTTGACTTGCTATTTTCAAAACGGTTTGTGTATTTGTTTTGGAGTAAGCAACATTGGTCTATCAGCTGTATCCACAACGAGGAATCGAGCCCCGGATTTTAGCCTTGTAAGTCTCCGGAAACTTACCACTATCCTAACAGGGGACTTTCGAAATGAAATATGCATATATCTGATTGGAGGTGACTGACACTGCCAATGATAAATATTATTACAAATGAAGAAGTGCATTTATTCTTTTATTTCAGCAATAAATTCCGAGAAACTTATTACAGAATTGACAAATCGACAGCAGTTAGAGGTTTAACTCATCTAAAAATACTATGAAACAAAGAAACTTCATAGTTTTAAGGGCGAGGTTATAACAAGCTCGCTAATAGGTCCGTGTCACTCATTTCAAATATATCTTGAGTATTAATATGCGCATGTTTAATCTTTAGTATCAAGTTTGACACATTTGAATATAAGAATGGTGTCATTTTCTAGTTCGAAACCTCAATCATGCGAGATATGGATAACTGTTATTATAAAAACCTGACTCTCGTTTAATACGATTTTTTTTCTCTTCTTTAATGTGATTTGTCTGGTTTTTTTGTGGTTTCCAATAATGAGTGCTTTTATTCTGCTTTTGATAAGACTGTTTTCAAATTTAAATCCATGGTCAGCAAAATTTCTTTATTACTAGAAAAATGTGTTTCTTTGTTTTGGAGAAAGAAGATTCTGTGTTCACGAGAAATTGGAAAAATAATTAAAA
Source organism: Limulus polyphemus (assembly GCF_000517525.1). Taxonomy (NCBI): domain Eukaryota; kingdom Metazoa; phylum Arthropoda; class Merostomata; order Xiphosura; family Limulidae; genus Limulus; species Limulus polyphemus. The sequence goes on along the minus strand of NW_013667865.1, from coordinate 104,452 downwards.
TTATTTTAAGTAGCTTGAATGTGAAACTAAACAAAACCTTACAGTTTAACACTTGAATAAATTACATCTTGATTGCAATTATTTACCTTACAGAGAAATTGCAACTTTGGGTTTTTTGTTTTATTTAATTTTTGATACGACGGTTTGAACAGTCATTTCTTGAGAATTACCAGACTGTTTTTTTTTTTAGAAGCAGACAGTGCATACGTAACTATATCGGACAAGCTGCCGTTCTTCCTGATTCTGTGAGTTACCGAAAGACGTGTCAGTACCGCTGTACAAATTCCTTCACCATCCATGAACAGCTTGAGAAGGAAGAAAATTAGAATACTGATACAATAGATGCAGAATTTCCACACATTGACTTTCTTACTAGACTGGAGAGAGAGAGACAGACAGAGGAGGAGGTAAAAAAAACATATTCGGCGAAGAGAATAAAATATTTGGTAATGTTATCAAAAATCCACACGTATATAGAAGACTCTTATCGGTTTGGATAGTACTGATCGATATATATGAGCGCGTGTGCGCGTGGCTCTTTCTGCACCTGTCACGGTAGAAGGGAACGATCTACAAATAAGGAGGAAAAGCGGATTTTTCTCAGAAACTACTATTCCTTGCTTTATCACTGGTAGGATGAAATGTGTTCACTTTTATGGTTCATCCACGTAAGAATAAGATGATCACACACGGAATTAGTGTTAGGAAAATCTAGGGATTCTAAATGAAATTACCGTCTTCATAGTCCATATATAACAACATAATTATTTATAAGAATAACACTGTTGTTACAGTACAACTTCAGCAATACTTTTATTACTACATTGTATTACTCCAAAATCTCAATGCGAAGTCTAGAAAATAATGTATAAGCTATAATATAATAAAGTTCTAAAAACACAATAAACATATACAGTCAGAATGATAGGCGGACAAACAGTATTAAAAGAGATGAACAGGTCAATTGATATAAGCACACCTTTATGTAGATTTATGATTAGATAAGCAAACCAATTAAAAACTTGAAAGTTAATTGATAATTAACTATTTAAAAAGGATGTTTTAAAGTTTTCTATCTTTAATGTTCTAGTTTAGGGTTTTACGTTTATGAAACTGCTACTTACCAGCTAATGTGAAAAATGTGTTTCTTCTGTAAGTACAAGGAATTTCATAATAAGTTCTTGAATTTTGACATTTACTTTAAATCCTAAATACTCCCACGTATCAAGTGTGAATGGTTCTGAACCCCTTTTTCTGGCCTAGTTTGTGAATGGTTCTAAACCCTTCTTTCTGGCCTAGTTTGTGAATGGTATTGAATCCTTCTTTCTGGTCTAGTTTGTGGATGGTTCTGAACCCCTTTTTCTGGTATAGTTTGTGAATGGTTCTAAACCCTTCTTTCTGGCCTAATTTGTGAATGGTATTGAATCCTTTTTTCTGGTCTAGTTTGTGGATGGTTCTGAACCCCTTTTTCTGGTATAGTTTGTGAATGGTTCTAAACCCTTCTTTCTGGCCTAGTGTGTGAATGGTTCTAAACTCTTCTTTCTAGTCTAGTTTGTGAACGGTATTGAACCCTTCTTTCTGGCCTAGTTTATGAATGGTTCTGAACCCTTCTTTCTGGTTTAGTTTGTGAATGTTCATCAGCAACTAAGATGAGTAATTTCATGCATTTAGAAAGAGAAGTGAGCAAAATAAGTCCTTAGCTTGAATATTAGATATACAGGATGAAAGAACTTCCAACTACACCAGAAATGCTGCATTAATGAATCCAATAGATACAATAGTGCTACAGGAAGATAATTATTAGCACGATAGTGAACTTTAGTGCTACAGGAAGATAATTATTAGCTCATCAGTAAGCTTTTGTAATATATGTAGATAATTATTATTAGCTCACTAGTGAACTTTAGTGCTTCGTGAAGATAATTATTATTAGCTTGCTAGTTAACTTTAGTGCTACAGAAAGATAACTAATATTATTTAATACGCCCCTGTTATGTCATTTCACAAACATACTTTGCTGTTTAAACACTGTAAAATTTATGAATATTAATCTCATCTTAAATAAAGCATATAAAACGTCTATCAATATCTTCTGCAGCGTTACCTGTTTAAGATACTATTATTAATGTGATTATGGGCTTATACAGAATTAACGTTTGTAAGTGAAAATAGACAACTCGAATGTGAGGTGAGCAACATATATAAACCAATAATTCCGATGAAATTTAGTATTTATTGTTAAATTTTAATCAGTATTTGTATAAAAATAACATTAACAACACTTATTTTTAACCAGGCTTTGCATCAAGGGCTAAGCCTAAAAACGTTTTTGAAACGTTAGCACGACGAATTTGATTAAAGATTGAAATGCAATATCCTGTATGCAAATTACAAATGTTGAGTACCTACGACAAGATTGTGGCAACTAGATATCATACATTGTCATGGTTAATAGCCCAAACGAACACCTAAGCTCAATCACAACTTAAAGTTAAAGTTAAGTAGTGAATAACGCCCCTAGCTTAAAGTTAAAGTTAAGTAGTGGATAACGCCCCTAGCTTTGCAGCAAAATACAGCTTCCCTGAAGATGGCAACAGGTTACCAGCCAAAACGTAGGGTAAAAGTTAATTTATAATTATGACAAAAAAAGAAAATTTGTTATTTTTTCTGTAGATCAAAATATTGGTTATATTTTTACGCAATAGATATTCTAGAAACCTCTCTTTTTTCCATTTTAAAATGTGTATTAAAATATTTGACAACGTAACGGCAAGTAGGTTAGGAGTTATAAATCTTTCAAACGCAGAAGGAACTTTTTCGTCGTGAAATCCTTATCAATGGTATATAACTTACAAGTTTTATTTCCTGACTTTATATGTAGTAAAAATTCATTAATTTTTTATATAATGTGGTAAGGTGTAGCAGGCTAGGCAACAAATGAAAAAAAAACGCAAACGGGCAGCACGTGGGATAACTTAAGGCTAAACAATATCTAGACAGATATTGGAGACAATATCTAGTCTGATAATCGTGGGAAAGCATGTGGGCAACAAACACGTGGCTAAACATGTAGCTAGATAACGGATGGAAAATATATCTAGCAAAACATCAATCAGGGAAATATAAGGCCAGATAATACGCAGGGAAAATGTATAGATAGAAGAAAGCGTGGGAAATTATATAGACATACAAGATATACTTAACTTCTAGCCAGAGAGAATATGGGAAAAATATTGTCTATAGTCAGCCAACCCCTACAGAAAATAGCTAGCTTGACAATAGCTGCATAGATGAAAAAGTTTGGTCACACAGTACATATGCAACACACCGAGACAGTCAGTATATAAGTTAGCTATAAAATTTGCCAAACATACTGAAGAAGAAAAGCTTTAATAAGGACCAATTAGAAACGTTTCTTAGGAAACCCCTTTTTTTATTTTTTTTGCTTAAGAACGCACACTAGTTTTTAACATCTGAAAAATGTGTGTTAGTATTTTAGGATAATAAAATGCCCCCAGTGGCACAGCGGTATGTCTGCGAACTTACAACGCTAGAAACCGAGGTTCGATACCCGTGGTGGGCAGAGCAAAGACAGCCCATTGTGTAGCTTTGTGCATAATTACCAACAAACAAACAAGGATAAAAAACAAGATGTAATTTTCATAAATAGAAAATCCAATATAACTATGATAAAAATTTAATCTAACAACTGTCAGTCGGAAAATACGAGTTAATATTTTTTGAATACATATAAGTGCTGGGTTTAATGGGTTATGTACATATATATATATTTCTTCATAGTGATACGTCAGATATTTGGCATGTATCTTTATTTAGATATCTACGCTCCATTAATTTGTTATTTATAAAACTTCGAAACGAAAACTTCTGTTTATCGAAATTGATTTCTTTTATTGCATTTCTAGGTGCCACAAAATAAAATTATTTCAAATATGATTTTTAAACACAATAACATTGTCAGAGTTTCAATCAGATATATCTATTTCTGACGTAAACATTTTGTCTACTTTAAACCTATGTCTTTTGTTAATGTAGATACCGTTGCCCAAATATCTTATCTATTAAAGAAAATAACTAATATACTTGTTCAGGCTTTTTAATTAGAGAATATTTCGTAGTATTTGCCCCTTTTTATCTAAATTGACCAAGCGTAACTCATATTATTAGTTTTACATTAACTCGTTTAAACCTAATTTACATGCTAAACGATTCATTGCACACTTTTGTGAATAAAAATAAAATAATACATCCAATGAATTTTGCAAGAAGAAGAATAAACCGGAAGAAATTAACCAGAAAATTCGTCGATTTTACTTTTTTCCAGTAACAGAGCTCTCCACTTTATCAACTCAGTTCTGGATTACAATATAATTAACCTTTATCATTTACTGTTTAATTTACTTTTGTGATAGAATATTCAATAACCATAAGAAAATCTTCTTATTATATCCTCCACAATTATCATTAAAAACCTGAAAATTCTGGCTAATTATTAATGTTTTCATAGGTGGAAGAATATAATTAAAAGCTTTGGGACTTCAATAAATAATTTCATTATTTCCTCCTAGGGCAAACTTATCTATTTCAAATATAGAATAGCCAAAACTTTAATAACAGGCTTATATTTTCCAAACGTTCTTTATTTTACAAACTAAATGGTGAAGAATATATTATATTGTTATAAAGTTTAAGAATATCCAGACATAGTTAGGACCTTTTCTTTAGAAACATAAATCAATAATTAACTAGTATTATATTGATTAAAGTATTAAAAAAATTGTAGACTGGCTGGAAGGACTGGTAAGTACTTGATTTCATATAAGAAAAACAAATATCTACCTTAATGTGTAAAAGCTAATATATAACAATATTGTTAACCGTCTTTTTAACCCCATAATAAGCCAAACCTTTTACCAAGTAAGAAAATCGTTAGAGACACGTGATCGACATTGCTGGTCTTTAAATTAGGTTATGTTAGCCTGCAAAGGAGGTTATAATACGACTTCTAAGCAATGCGAAAATATTGAGCAAGGTTTGAGTGTCGTAGTTTCGGCTGTTTAATCACATAGATAATATTGTTGGTACAATTTTCAGTAAGAAAATAAAATAAAAACCTTTCAGTTATCTAAGTAGATGTACATGGTCTGTATTAACTTTTGCGTATGTGAGAAACAATATAGACTAAATTTGTATTTTTTAACTTCAAAAATTATGTTTATCTTAGGGAGATTGTACAAAATAAGAGATGCATATTTACATTTAAAATTACGATAATTTGAAAACATATAGCACCAACAGTATATATATATATATTTAATCTGTAGATCCCTGAATTATTCTTACCCTATATAAGCCAGCTAATCTGACAGGGCAAGTTGAGGCTTTTCTTCACTTAAACCAAAGACTATTCTAACAACAAGGGTAATTGAGTGAGGATTTAACGAAATTTAGTATAACTATATAAGGTACATATAAGTTGTTTAAAATACGTTATTTTTTCTCTCTATTTACAAATTGCACTGCTCAAGATTTTATCTTAAGCCTTTCAATTTAGGAAGAATGAATATTATTAAAAGAATTGCACATCGTAGTCAAAGATAATTTGGTAAATATGGTTATGTCTTATGTTGCTATGTTATGCTATACGTGTTATAAGATTATACGATGAAAGGGTTATAACACTGTCCCATGCCTTGTAATCGCTGTATTTCACCCCACCAAAGTATTCGGAGTTTGCCTAACCATCAGTATGCTTTGAAGGGGGGGGGACTCAATGTATTAAAGTCTTAGAATCTGTACAAGATGCCAAAACATGTATACGTGAAATATCGACAGAAATTATTTTAAGCTGCTGGTATCGTAGAAAATCGATATATAAAGTAATCAATATACTCAATCAAACACGACCTACTATGTATAAGACCATTCAGTCGTTTCAGGAACTTTATCCAGAAACATTTAGAAACGCTTAGACAGATTGAAAGTGCTGTTTAAAAGTGTGCACCTAATCATCTGTGCAACAAACTTACCGTTACTTTATTACGGCATAAGTAACTATGTGTGAGCGAGAACCATCAGAGATTTCTGTGCAGTGTGGTCTCCATCAGTCTCAAGAATGTTTGGTACCATTGTCCTTGGTGTAGTGCTGTCGTAACTGGAATCCTGACGATTTGTCATTTCAAACTGATGACCAAATATATGGGACTGGAAGCAGTCAAATGTTCATGTTAATTGTGAGTTTGTTGTCACATCCGTGGACGATAGTAGTGGGGTGTGTTATGGTGAAGAGCTGCGTTCTGTGCATTGCGAATGTGAACTATTTACACATCCAAATACTCATGAAATATCAAAACAATCTTTAACGAACATCTTCCAAGGGACATTATTAGTTTGTTTCGTCATTAGATTAATGTGTTATTCCAGAGGGATAACTTTCCTCTTCACGAAGCACTTACAACCTTTAAAGGAACATAGTTTGTTTCGTCATTAGATTAATGTGTTGTGCCAGAAGGATAACTTTCCTCTTCACAAAGCACTTACAACCTTTAAATGAACATAGTTTGTTTCGTCATTAGATTAATGTGTTGTGCCAGAAGAATAACTTTCCTCTTCACAAAGCACTTACAACCTTTAAATGAACATAGTTTGTTTCGTCATTAGATTAATGTGTTGTGCCAGAAGAATAACTTTCCTCTTCACAAAGCACTTACAACCTTTAAATTGATATAATTTGTTTCGTCATTAGATTAATGTGTTGTTTCAGAAAAATAACTTTCCTCTTCACAAAGCACTTACAACATTTAAATGGTTAGGAAATATTAATTTGCCGAAATGGCCTAGTCAGAGCCCATGTTCAACAATACATCTTTGAGACCATTTGAAAGATAGTTCGATAATCTAAATCACAATTTTTCAGTCGGTATAAAAAGGTCAGATTTTTGATACAGCAATGCTGACAAAATGCATCAAACACGTGTTTGAAACTGACTAAGAACATCTCTCACAGAATAATTGCAGTGGTTTAGTCTGAGAGCGGTGCTAAACTTCATTACTATAGGGATCATTAGGACCCATCAGTTTAGTCTTAGGGCGGTGCTAAACGTTATTACTTCAGGGATCATTAGGACCATCGGTTTAGTCTGAGGGCGGTGCTAAACTTTATTAATTCAGGGATCATTAGGACCATCGGTTTAGTCTGAGGGCGGTGCTAAACTTTATTACTACAGGGATCGTTAGGACCATCGGTTTAGTCTGAGGGCGGTGCTAAACTTTATTACTTCAGGGATCATTAGGACCATCAGTTTAGTCTGAGGGCGGTGCTAAGCTTTATTACTACAGGGATCATTAGGACCTATCGGTTTAGTCTGAGGGCGGTGCTAAACTTCATTACTACAGGGATCATTAGGACCCATCTATACGACCATATGCCGATGCTTTTGGCAAGACAACGTACATATTATATATATAATGTATGTATGGCTATAAAGATACATAATTTTTTCTTCATATTTTATTTTTTACAAATACTTAAAACAAAAGTTATCGATATGCGGTATTTTCCATCGTTATGAAGTTTTCAACGAAAGAGTCCCCCGGTGGGACAGAGGTAAGTCTACGGATTTACAATGCTAAAAATCAAGGGTTTGATTCCTCTCGGTGAACACAGCGGACTATCCGCTGTGACTTTGCTATAGAACACACACACACACACGCACACTCAACAAAAGCGTAAGTTATATATATATAATTAGAATTATTCTGAAATGTTTTATTTGTTTTCACCTGAATGCTTATCTCTAAAGGCACGTACGATAGAAAGGTATATCAAGACAAGGCACGTGAATAATTTCTTCTTTGACTAAAGGAATCACCTCAAAAATGACTTTTTCAAAGTGTTTGTTTCAGGTTATAACAAATTCTAACGTTACCGTTACGTTCCTGTTTGTCAGCTTCTTTCACTGTTCTATAAGTCTGAGTTTGAGCAGGTTTTATTACCTATCACTGGACAACACTTTAAAATAGGAACAATCTAAGCATGGGAAATTTGTCTGGTTTAAAACCATGTAATTACATGGGGAAATTGTCTGGTTTAAAACCATGTAATTACATGGGGAATTTGTCTGGTTTAAAACCATGTAATTACATGGGGAATTTGTCTGGTTTAAAACCATGTAATTACATGGGGAATTTGTCTGGTTTAAAACCATGTAATTACATGGGGAATTTGTCTGGTTTAAAACCATGTAATTACATGGGGAATTTGTCTGGTTTAAAACCTTGTAATTTTTTTCATATTATTCCTCGTTTAACTGCATAAACACTTATAATTGTCATGTAGTTTGTACTTCTTTCTAAATACGGTAACGTTTACTTAATTTGAAGATTTTCGAGCGTGACCTAGTGGGTAGCGCGTCTAGACTATGAATCCGAGGATTTATGATTTGCATCCCGTTGCCGCACAAAAAAAAAAACGTGCTTTGAAGCCGTTGATGCGCCATAAGAATGATGGTCAAATCCCACTGTTTGGTCAGACAAGAGTAGAGTAGACAAAGAGCAGATGGTAGATAATGTTGACCAGCTTCCTGCCCTCTGGTCTGTCAGGTCAAAGTTAGATACGCTCTTTGTGTAGCTATGTATAAAAGTGAATAACCTCCACGAACTACTGTAAGACAGGCTTTTTCCCCAGCTCATTGTTTTCTACTTTGTCCATGTACTGCCCATGAGACAAAACCTGTATTTTTTGTGCTGTGTGAATACGACTCCATAATTCATGAAGTAATTGCATTAAAGTGGCGAAACCTGATATAGAAAAAAAAACGCATATTAAAGCTCATAACTTTCTATTCTATTCTATAGGATGGAGCAGATGAGATCTCACCAAACGGTCTGCCTGATATTTCAGTGGCCATACGTCAGAGTTATAACTATTTGGTATATGACGCCGCTGTTGTAGCTGCTGTTGTCTTCTTAGTGTAAGGCTACACAATGAGTTATCTGTACTCCGTTTACCGCAGGGAATCATACTCGAGATTTTAGCGATGTAAGTCCGTAAAATTATTGCAGCACCCACCAGAGCACGTGTTGTAGTTAAAAGCGGTAAAATAGTTTTTGAGTGTAACGTTATTACAGAACCGAAATATTCAGTTACAGTAAACTCTTATCTGAAGATAATATTTGTACATTTTTAATATTTCCATAGACTCAGTTGTTATGAAGTTGTGTATTATGCATAATGAAGCCGAAAATAAACCCATTTAATATACTATTCAAATGAATCTAACAATAGGGCCTTGCAATAGCCTTGTGGTTAGGGCGCACGTACTCGCAATCTGAGAGTCACGAGTTCGAATCCTTCTCGCCGAACAGGCTCCTCCTATATGGCTGCCGTCTGGTCTGGCCACTAAGGTGTACTTGGCTTACATAATTACCGCCCGACCTCCAAACTAGTTTAGATTAAGGTTGTTACGGAAAAAAAGAAGAAATCTAACAATGATATGATGCAAGAAAATAGGGCTTCTTCTCATTTGAGGCAGTTAGAAATTATGGGCACATTAGTATATCAAACATAAAACCACAAACAAAAAAAGACTAAATGTTAACTCTGGGGGAAAACTAAATATATAAAACTTTCTAAAGAAAGCGTAATCAATATTTCAATCTCATTATATTAATGTCTCTGATTTTGTATCTGTCTATTTGACATATACGCTCACTCTAAAGTGTTGAGCAAGGTGTAGAATATAGCTAAACTGTGTCTGGTTTTTTAAAGGAACACAGATTTAGCAGTTTAGCAAACGTCTGACTGATGTCTCTGATTTTGTATCTGACTATTTGACATATACGCTCACTCTAAAGTATTAAGCAAGGTGTAGAATATAGCTAAACTGTGTCTGGTTTTTTTTTTTTTAAAGACACACAGATTTAGCAGTTTAGCAAACTTCTGACTGATGTCTCTGATTTTGTATCTGTCTATTTGACATATACGCTCACTCTAAAGTATTGAGCAAGGTGTAGAATATAGCTAAACTGTGTCTGTTTTTTTTAAAGCCTGTGTTATTTGTGTCACCTATATCTCCTGCTTACGATTTGTGTTATTCCTGTCATCTGTATGTCTTACTTACGACCTGTGTTATTCGTGCCACCTGTATCTTCTACTTACGATCTGTGTTATTCGTGCCACCTGTATCTTCTACTTACGATTTGTGTTATTCGTGCCACCTGTATCTTCTACTTACGATCTGTGTTATTCGTGCCACCTGTATCTTCTACTTACGACCTGTGTTATTCGTGCCACCTGTATCTTCTACTTACGATTTGTGTTATTCGTATCATCTGTGTCTCCTACTTATGATATTTGCTATTGCTGTCACCTGTAGCTTTTATTTAATTACCTGTGTTATTCCGTTACTGTAAGATCACCATTAATAAGTAAAAAAAAAAATCCTGGCTTAACAAATAACCTTCTAATTACTGTTTTCTTGTGAAAATAAAGATGATTTACTAAATTAATCAGCAATGAAGAGGTTTTATTCACAAACACACATAAAACAACGAATATGAATGGAGAGAACGGTAATTCCAGTTAAACTTTATTTAAAGTTCATTCACTAATTCAGTATGATCGTGTGAATCTCAAAATGGTAACTCCTTCAATATTTATCTACTTAATTTTTCAGGAGTGCTGAAGCTCTTTTACAAACAAATGCTTATTACAGTTAAAACTTCACCCTGGTAGCTAAGCGGTAGATCCTTAGGTTTATTCTAATACAAATTGGGTTCAATACCAGCGGTGGGCAGAGCATTGTGAGGCCTTTGTGTAGCTTTCTGCTTAACAACAAACAATATAGTTCAAATTGAAAATGGTGTATCTGAACAAAGAGAATAATTACCCAAACCTAACTTTCAAGAAAATAAACAAACACCATAATCATCAGAAGATTTATTCTATTTTATCTAGAGCCCGTATTTTAGTACAACTTGTGAACATGTCGGAATTTTAATAACACTTACGAGGTATACCTGTGAGCTGAAAAGCCGGAAGAGTAAGAACAAAAAATAGCAAGTCTGATTTCTACTTAAAGCAAAAACCAAGAAATTAATTGGAACAAGCTACAGGTACCCTTTTATTGTCAACTAAGCCTCACTCTATACATAACTATGGGCACGTTTCAAGACGTTTGCTTAATACACACCACGTGAACATTTTACATCTGATATTTCAATCTTAAAAGCATTGAGAAGGAAATATCAATCCTGAAAAAGTTGTTTAAGCATGCACTGGGGATTTATATAGATTATATTCTGCTGTCCTATATCAGTTCTTTTCTTTACTAACATTGAAATTGTCATTATGGAAATATTTCTTTCTTTATATAGACAAATATGCTCTTATAAGAATAGTTGAATTGCTTGCTCTATGGCAGAGTAATTTTTATATATTCTTTTTTATTTCAGAGACAGTGCGCTAATCTCATAAACATGCTATATTCATGCACCGACAAGCAAACTGATTCTTCTAGTATAAGACTAAAAAATTAAGTTCATATGGTTACAATGAGAATTTATTGCTGCTATATATTTCATTCTTGTTTGACAGCATTGATTTCTCAATGGACCAAGAGCCTTTCGAGTAAGAAATCAATATAAAACAGCCGTTATCGCACCTCTGTTCGTTGAGAAAAAAAGTGGCGAATGCTTTGACTGGGAATCCGTACACTTTATACTAACAACTACAAGCGTTGTCGTTCAGTGCTTCCAAAGCGATCTTGCCTCAGGTTACAAACCTTACAGAACCTTCACAAAGACAAATGGTGGTTGGTCCCTCATCACAATGAAGTGGGATCGGGGATTTTATGGGTTTAGCTCTTCAGCTGCTATTTAAAATGATTAAGGACGACAAAAATCTTACGGTATCAAAAATATGATGTACCAGATGCAATATATTCTAATAAAACACCAACATATACATATATATGATTACTTTTATTCGTTAGCTTCCAGATGCAATATATTCTAATAAAACACCAGCATATACATATATATGATTACTTTTAATAAAACACCCACATATACATATATATGATTACTTTTATTCGTTAGCTTCCAGATACAATATATTCTAATAAAACACCAACATATACATATATATGATCACTTTTATTCGTTAGCTTCCAGATGCAATATATTGTAATAAAACACCCACATATACATATATATGATTACTTTTATTCCTTAGCTTTTGAGAGTCAGTAATAACAGTGAACTTTGTAATTTTATTTATAGCAGATTGAACATATGGTCAGGAAGCTTATAATCAGTTCAAAGACCCACGTGTCATAGCAGCGTTTTAATTACAGTTAAAATTTGCATTGTAAGTTCGATGACCACGAAAAGCATGTTATGAGTAAATTGCTTTACATACAAGGTTTCTACAAGTAAAGGGAGTAACTGTAGGGATGGCTAATATTAATCCTTCAAAAACAATGCAAACAAGATACTAGGGATGGCATTTGCACCATCCCTACATTGCACAGGCACACAGTGTAGTAGAATGTTAACAGACAAAAATAGGATAGATTTAACTCAACTGTTATTGAATAGTTATATATTTATATATATATTTTACTATATGTTAATTCTTGCTTGTGCCATTATGTAGAGATGATGCAAATACCATCCCTACTGTCTTGTTTGGATTGTTTTTGAAGGATTGACAATAGCCAACCCTACATTTAATTAATAAATAAATAAACTTAGTATTCCGTAAATTGTTTTAATTTGAAGTTTAAGTTCAAGGAAGGTCCAGTTTAATCAACACTTTGATCAACGTGTGTTATTGGGATATACTACTTTCTGAGAATTCTTCTCCTCATCAGTAACCATGAACACAAGTTAACCAAAGAGAGATAAGTTGGACCTACAATGACTTCATTTTATGAAAAGTTTTTTCTTTACCCGTTTGCTTGTTTTTTAATGCATTTTTCAATAGACAAAGGAAAGTTGTATTTGTAATCAAGTTCTAAATACAATGAGGTTCCAAATGTAATATTTGTTGTTGATCTATTATTGGTTGGTAGTTCCTGTTTCACCCTGTACTTAAGCTTTCTAAAGGAACAGCATATTTCTGTAAGATAGCTAACTTCAAGGGGTAGTGGTAACATTGTTTATACTAGAATTATGATTTTTTTAAATTACTACAATTTTAATAATATTTATAAAAGCGGATACTCCGTTTGAAACTATGACATCTCAGTGAAATTGATTGACTCCATTGTTTTGTTTTTTGAGTTGTTATCTAATCAAAAAGAAGCAGAAGAAAGAAAGAAGAACGAGAAATTCAAGTTTTTTGCTACGATATTTACAGATATTCCCAGAACTTGTGACTCAATCATTACATAGATATTATTATAAAAGGAAACACTGTATAATATTGTAAAGTTCTGATGACCTATTGAGGAAATATCTAAAATACCATTTCGATGAACAATCAGAGCCATCCCTACACAGGCAGTGCTACAGTCTGCCTGATATATCTTACTTACCCGATTAAAATTAACCGCCTTTCTTGTTTTTCTATATAAATAAAACTGGAATTAGTATAAAAGTGGTAAACTTAATTCTCCTTTAGGCATTTCAGAAGAATCCTGTAAGTATTGTAGCGTTATGTTTAATTCATATATTTTAGGGATCGTTTTAACTTACCTCAAGTATACAGTCTCGGTTAGCTGGTGTTTTGTTTTTGTTATTTCCTGTACATTACAAGGATGTACAAGTTTGTAGTGTACGACTAGATCATATACTCAGTAGTGTACGACTAGATCATATACTCAGTAGTGTACGACTAGATCATATACTCAGTAGTGTATGACTAGATCATATACTCAGTAGTGTACGACTAGATCATATACTCAGTAGTGTACGACTAGATAATATACTCAGTAGTGTACGACTAGATCATATACTCAGTAGTGTACGACTAGATCATATACTCAATAGTGTACGACTAGATCATATACTCAGTTATGTACTTACAAATATTTCTTTCAAAAAATCACCTTTTTCTGGACCACTCTTTAACTACTTGTAAATAAACTACAACTCCTTTGCTAGTATTCTTATTATTTGTGGAAAAGACGTCTCGAGTTGACTTAAAATTCATGATTATTTATCTAAAATAGCAACTAGAAGTATTACATTTACATTTCTGCAACACAAACTTGCACCTACGTTTAAATAAATAAATTGAGAGAGAAATAGTTTCATATTTCCTTTATTTCTTATTTCGTTTTCAATATATTATATAATTTCCTTAAATAAAGGGTCAAATTGGTTTCACAGTTATATTATCATTGAGTCACTCATTCCCGAGTTTCGCCAACAAAATTGCGTATTTCTAGACTAATCGACATTCCCAAACATACACTTTAACGCTTTCCTTTTTGTTGTTGTTGTTGTTGAAATATTGTATAACAATGAAACCGGTAACATCCGTGTTATCGGAATAAAAATAAGGGATTAAGCCAATATAATGAAAATAAGAAAACGCCTACCACCTTTTTTGTGTTCATTTATAGTACGAAAGAGAGCGTTTAATTAAGTATACTTATGTATTTGTTAAAAATAATTGTATTTATTTATTTCTCCCAAACCTTGAAAGCGCTCAAACGGAAGAAAACGGTAACACAAATGTTGACAGATTCCTTTTTAACGTCTCAAAGAAAGAGCCTCATCGAGAATGGTACCATGCTGGTGTGTCACCTGTCTATATAATATACGAATGCACGATGTAGTTAGGGTTCGTGGAACAGTATCGATAAGTAATTATCGATTACGTAAAGATCTTGATAGGTTAGTTATATAACTTGTTACGAAGAGTTGTAGGTAGAAAAGTTCTATTCTGACTATATAAAAAAATATACAGAATCACAAACTCCCTTACGTTATGTGTATTTTTGTATTTCCTGAAAAAAAAAGGTAAGTGGATCGTTTTCATATATTATTCAAAGGGCAATCATTTATTTGTGACGTTTAACTACCAACTACCAAGACGGAACGTTCTATTTAATAGGTATCGTTTACCACTACTGCATATTCCAAAGAAATCTATGTCGTGTTGATTTTCCTTCAAGTAAAGTGGCTGTAGTATAAACTAATATTTACGAGAGGAAATGTATTATTACACCTTACGTAGTATAAACTAATATTTACGAGAGGAAATGTATTATTACACCTTACGTAGTATAAACTAATACTTACGAGAGGAAATGTATTATAATGTATTATTATGTATCGAAACCCGCATTCTAGCGTTGTAAGTCCGCAAACATACCGCTGTGCCACTGGGGGGCTTCTTGTTTAGTAACTAATTCAATACGAAGCTCTTTATATTCCTGTTCAACGTTTTATCATTGCGCTTTTATAGTTATGTTTATTTTAACAGGTTTATAACACACTGAAACACATTTCTAACAATTTTAGATTTACATGTAAAAGCTTATATCTTAGATATTTTTGATTAAACTAATTATTACTGGTGTAATTATTTTAAAGTATCCGGTTAATTAAATGTAACTAAAAAACCTGTATTATAGCTAAACTGCAAAATTAAGTTATGTAAAACATTGTTATAATTAACATTTTTACTGTAAAAGTAGTATTCGTATTATTATCCGATTTAATAGTGACATTAAGATCTGTAATGCTAACTGTAATTGTGTTCCGCTGACTGAATTCTCTACTCGTACCTTTTCCTTTGCAACGTACAAAAAAAAATATTAACAAACGTGAAATGTCTGGAAAATAGCAGCATCTTCCACTAAAAATATTCTACAGTTACCAATATTGATCGTTAAATAAAACATCCAATAAAAATTTACGTTTTTAGGCACTCGTGATCCCTTTTCATTACTCTTACGTTAGAGAATTCTGCCCCTGAAGTCCTGGTAAAAAATGTAATGATTATAACTCCCTCGTATCTGTTGATGTAGGATATAAATCAACCTTATATCACCATTTCAGATTTAAGCCGTAAAAACAAGTTCCTTTTAGTTTACCAATATTATTAAAAATATCAATATTTTTTTTTTCTTTCATGCGACCAAAATTTGTTATCGTGTTTGCTAGATTAGTACAACGTATTCTGGGATGATTACAACGTAATACAGGATTTCACTTTCTACACTCCTCTACTTGTGGAGTTGTCACTTGCAAAACAAGGAAATAAATACTGAATATTTAGTTGATGCACCGTAATACTGGAATTACGACTTCACTGGTACTTCGTTAATACTCGAAGCCTCTATCTGGTACCACAAGACCATAAAACTAAGCTACACACGTGTAATAACGTGATATTAAAGAACACTATCCCGTAATACAGTACGGCAATATCATAAAAGCTTCATTACTATGGTTGGTTCAATCTTTCCCCACGTTATTACTAAACAAAGTCAACACTAGGAAGAATCTAAAACAAACTGTTTATTGCTAGAGTGCTAGTTAACAGCACGTTGAGAGTGTAGAATCGTTGCACTGTTAATCAAAAGAAAACTATTTATGACACCTTCTCAGTACCCAAACTTTCATCTATCTATCTTGTTAATGTTTCTACTGCTTTCAGATAAAGTCTACACAAACTAAAGTGAGAGGTGGTCACATAAAAAATAGGCTCTCACCTTTACCGGAAAATATATGAAGAATCGGATATTCTAATTAACAAATGTTTAATTGAAGCAGGGAAAGTCCACATATTATGATTTATAGAATTAATTGTTGGTTTGTTTGTTTGTTTTAGAATTTCGCGCAAAGCTACACGAGGGCTATTTGCGCTAGCCGTCCCTAATTTAGCAGTGTAAGGCAGCTAGTCATGACCACCCACCGCCAACTCTTGGGCTATTCTTTTACCAACGAATAGTGGGATTGACCGTCACATTATAACGCCCCCACGGCTGAAAGCGGCGAGCATGTTTGGTGTGACGGGGATTCGAACCCGCGACCCTCGGATTGTGAGTCAAGCGCCCTAACCACCTGGCCATGCCGGGCCTATAGAATTAAAGAACTGACATTTTAAATTTCTTAAACCATAATAATGATATTATTATTATTAGAAAACGTATTGACTGTATATGCCTTTTACATTTTGTAGTATATGAAATAAAAACTCAGCCAGTTTATATATACATATGAAGTCAAAATATCCATTTTCAACTTTCTAGTAAACTTTTGTAAAAACGATTTTCACTTCAAAATTTTAAATGCTAATTTTTTTGTTATCAGAAACACAGCAGTAGCTCTTTCAAGGGCTCAAATGCGACGTTTTCTTAAAGCGACATGAAACATTTTGTTAAAGAAAGCTCGGGTACGTAGATGTCTTTTGTCGCCAGATTCTTTGTAACCCTACTTACTAGCTTCGATTTTATCGCTCTTTGAAATGACTAGTATTTTATCCCGAATGAAATGTTTCACTTCTCTTAGTTGCTTCTTGTGCCCTTTACAGTCACTCTGTAAAGATTGGTGACCAGAAAAACTGATACCTTCCTTGTGAGACGTAGAAAGACCTAGCTAGTAAGATGTATTGTCTTACGTAGATCGTTTCATTTAAGTTTTAAATAGAAGTGAAAGTAAAAACCAAAAAACATTTTATACTTTTCTTACATTCAACCCATTTTCGAGTTTCTATCAATATCCTACAATTCCACAACAATCAGTACAAAAAATAGTTAAAATCTCTCAGAGAGAAAAACAAAAGAAGAAGACATTAATAAGCTTAAGTGGTGTTATAGGATTAATAATTTCATAATTTATTTCTACATCATTAAATAACCCGAATGACCATCAAATAATAAACCATGTAACTATTAACTGAAAATCTTGTAACTAGCACTACTACATCAAAAGATATCCCACGTGACTAGCACCTCACATCAAATGATAACTAATGTGAGTTTTAAACTAATTCCATTTTTAAAACTTCCATAAAATGTACACAGTTGTTGTTTTCGAAGTATACAAAGTTGGAAAAATTTATTGCATCGCACAATTTTTTCACACTTTTCTTTGAAATTATTGTCTGTTTTGAGGCCTTGATGCATGTAGGTGCAAATGTGTTTTATGGATAGTGCAATACTGTATAATTATTAAATAAGCAGCTGTATAGGCTGTCTGGGTATTGCATCAGCCGTTTTTTTTTGTTTTTACTGTAAGTAGATGTTCTTATTGAGAGTTAGTTTAGAAGCCTATTTACTACAAAGTGCGTTTGATGCTACCATGGTCAAGTGTTGCGAGTTAACTCCACGAAAAAAAAAGCAACAATTGTTTCTCTGAGCAAAGAGAGACTTTCAACAAGGCAGGTTTCTAGAAGAAATAAATTAAATGTGTCTACTCTGTGGAAAAATATAGGAAGACTGGCTGTGTGGAGAGGCGGAAGGGAATGTATAGGAAGAAAGTTTCTACAGCAGCTGACGATAATGTTCTGAAACGCATAAGCCTACAGAATCGTCGACTGTCGTTTCAAAAGAGCATGGCAGGAAACATCGGCACTAATGAAATTGACAAAAAGTAGTCACAGAGTCTGTTTCTTGTTTTAATATTTGAGTGTGTCCCCTCTAACCTTGATAATTGCATCGCCGTGACATAGAGTGAACGAAGGATTGAATGTAGGCAGGAGTGAGTTCATGATTCCACACGCGGATCAGGACTTCCTGCAGTTCCATGGTGCTTCTTGTCTTGCACTTGGTTACTTATTACCTTCCAGCATTTTTCGACACTATAGAGACTTGGGCCTCGTAATGTTTTGATCTTATTCCTTCGAAGACAGTCTTTCACTTAAAGCAATGAAATAAAACCTAAGATAAAACCTAATACACGTAGAGTTAAATTTCTTTCTTATAATGAACATGAATATTACCATCCTTTTTATCTCTGTGGTATGGAGTGTGGTCGTCTTCGAATGTGCACTGGTCAGTTCCACCGAAGTGATCCAGTATTGTTGGCTTTAACTGGACTCGGTATTGACAGCGCTTTTCACTGAATGCAGGCTTCCCACACCCCGTCCAGAGATACTTTCCCATATCACCTGATCCTGCGAATGCTTCGCAGTTGTATTTAAACACGCTAGATGAAACTTTTCTCCACATCGACGCCGTACAATGTGATTCCCATCAGGAGGCTGTTTGGCTCAGCTGGACCGCATCTTGTCGGTGAGGAGGGGTTTCTTTCTTGGCCGTCTTGCTGGGAGATCGACTGAACACGGGCGAGACGGGACGGTGCGCGCGATGACAGTGACCCCTATTATCTTTAAGTATAGATTTTTTTGCTTAGAAAACATTTTCGTATTTGCCAAATATTTGTTGATCATATGCTGTAATATGGTTGATTTGTTAATAAAGATGCATATATGTGTTTGGATGACTGAAATACGAGTCAGTTTACTCAACATAATATCCATGATCGTTTTACACTAGTTCTGACACTTCAACAACGCACAGTATCGTATAAAACTATAGAAACCAAGGATTGTGTGGAAAAATTGGGTAATGAAATAGTTTATCCACCAGTGTACATGAATGTTGTATATATATATCAAGTGAAGATGTTTTAGTTAATTGTTCAAATTAAATACTTAAACTTGTAACCGATACCCATATGAGGCATTATATAACATTATATGGCAGATACCCATTATGGGGCATTATATAACCCAATATTTGTTTTCATCAACGAGAGGGGAAAATATTCTAATGGAATTAACAAAATAAATTCCTAAAATGTGCTTTTAATCTATAAGTCTGAAGAAACTGCTCCTTTTCATCTGTGCTCAAATATTGTTTATACAGTTTGAATTGTTGCTCATACATGTTTATACAGCTTGGATTGGTGCTCATCCATGTTTATACAGCTTGGATTGGTGCTCATCCATGTTTATATAGCTTGGATTGGTGCTCATACATGTTTATACAACTTGGATTGGTGCTCATACATGCTTATACAGCTTTTATTGGTGCTCATACATGCTTATACAGCTTTTATTGGTGCTCATACATGTTTATACAGCTTGGATTGGTGCTCATACATGTCTTATACAGCTTTTATTGGTGCTCATCTATGTTTATACAGCTTGGATTGGTGCTCATACATGTTTATACAGCTTGGATTGGTGCTCATCTATGTTTATACAGCTTG
>NW_013667865.1:81146-83253 GCF_000517525.1 Limulus polyphemus | reverse complement strand
AGCTTGGATTGGTGCTCATACATGCTTATACAGCTTTTATTGGTGCTCATCTATGTTTATACAGCTTGGATTGGTGCTCATACATGTTTATACAGCTTGGATTGGTGCTCATCTATGTTTATACAGCTTGGACTGGTGCTCATACATGTTTATACAGCTTGGATTGGTGCTCATCCATGTTTATACAGCTTGGATTGGTGCTCATCTATGTTTATACAGCTTGGACTGGTGCTCATACATGTTTATACAGCTTGGACTGGTACTCATCTATGTTTATACAGCTTGTATTGGTGCTCATACATGTTTATACAGCTTGGATTGGTACTCATCCATGTTTATACAGCTTGGATTGGTGCTCATACATGTTTATACAGCTTGGATTGGTACTCATCCATGTTTATACAGCTTGGATTGGTGCTCATACATGTTTATACAGCTTGGATTTTTGCCCCTGCTCAGTCCTACTAGTTTTCAACGATTAAATATTGAAGAAGTCTAAAGTATCCCTGAGTAAAAAAACTTCATTTAAAAATGTCATTGATACCCTTAATACGAATGTTTGTGATGATTAAGCTATGATTTCAATATTAATGAAACAATTTATATAGATTTAAAGCTCTTAAGCACGTCTCAATAGTTCTTTAGCCATAGAGCATAGCTTTGAGCAACAAGAACTATTTTAATTAAAGCTCTTAAACATGTCTCAATAGTTCTTTAACCATAGAACATAGCTTTGAGCAACAAGAACTATTTTAATTAAAGCTCTTAAACATGTCTCAATAGTTCTTTAGCCATAGAGCATAGCTTTGAGCAACAAGAACTATTTTAATTAAAGCTCTTAAGCATGTCTCAATAGTTCTTTAACCATAGAGCATAGCTTTAAGCAACGAAAACTATTTTATTTTGGACGAAAAAAACCTCATATAATTCTGTTCATCTAACGAATGCGATGGTATCACAACATTAAATCGTTGACATTCCGCCAAAAACAAAGAAACTTCAGTATTATGGAAAACATTCTGACAGTGTCGTAGGCTATAAGCAGGAGGCAAAGAGAAACTTTTTGCTACAAGTGTGTTGCCAAACATTTATTAATTTGTGAGTGTGAAACACTTAAATACACCATTCCGATTTTCTATACTTCACCACTATAAAGGCTTGATTTGGTCTGAAGTTTCATTGGTGGTAGTGTCCACGGTCACTGACGAGGAGTGAAATTCTCCGAAACTAGTGTGGCCCACAGACACACCCCCAATGAAAGAATAAACCATTCCAAGTATTTATTTGTTGTTTAAAAATGTTTAAACAACTTTATTCGTTTATTAATTATTAAAATGTAGCTCATCAATATCCTACAGAGAAAATGTTTAACAATTAGGGGCACTTGATGAAAAGAAATGGCTACTAGATGATAACAAGTCTAACAATATTGTTTTGAAGATATATATCCCTAGTGAAGACAGTTGGAACTAAAAATAAGTGTTTTAAGTGGCTGTAATGTTGTAGATTTTTAACGAATGGTTTAGTTTTTTTTATAAGCATATGCTCTATAAAACCATCGTTACCATTAGAATATATATATACATCCCATCCCAATATAATGTTTACCACGTTCCAGTGTTAAAACATAAATAATTTAGAAACACGCCGATTCCTTGTCACTGCTATCATGTTTTATGGGTATAACACGTGGTAGTGGAAGTTGTGTTATCCCCTAACTATGTGCATGTTTACGATAGAGACTAATTCGAAAACGAGGAGAGAAACTCGGTCAAACTAATCATATAGGCTAACCTTGCATTTTAAAATGAACTAATGTGAGACGAGCAAACTTGGTATATTATTTTGATATGATCCCTTTTACCATTTACATATAAGGAGAATTAAACTTTGAAAAGGAAACTAAAGTATATCTCATAAATAATCTCATCAAACACTGAATTTGGGAGAGTGGTTGTTAATTTTTTCCACTGACTCCTTCACAAAAAAATATTAAATAATCTAGCTGACCCCCCTTCCCTACTCAGATGGGTCTATCTGCCCAAATTGATTCTACAGTGTATAAAATCAGAATCAATATATATATATATATATATATATATATATA
>NW_013667865.1:68018-80793 GCF_000517525.1 Limulus polyphemus | reverse complement strand
GGTTACAAAATTCAAGGCTATTATTTTTACGTTATTCAAAAATGTAATAAATACTTTCAGAATATATATTAGATATTCCTCTATTTTGTTAATCACTCGCACCCCTTTCCCCATTGGCTCAGTCTTAAAGGTTATAACTCTAAAAATGTGATATAGATACCCGAGGTGAGCACAACACCTTGTGTAGCCTTGTACTTAATAACAAACTCAGAAAACAAAATTATCACTCATTTAATCTCGTAGTAAATATCTTATCCTGAAAAGTAACCTTACAGAGGCCACAAAAAGACCTACTCCGAAATACCTTCTTCTAGGCCCCCCAGTGGCACAGCGGTATGTCTGCGGACTTACAACGCTAGAAACCGGGTTTCGATACCAGCGGTGGGCAGAGCACATATTACCCATTGTGTAGTTTTGTGCTTAATTACAAACAAACAAAACCTTCTTCTAGAAGCCTTGAAGTCCTTTCTACGTAAGTTTGTTTTATTTAGGGAAATATTTCAAGTAAACTATAATTACATAAGCGTTACTTATAGACTCACTTTTAGTCAATAGCAGCTTCAATGCTTAGTGCGTGCACTTTACGTATTTTGTAGAGAAAAATTACAAGTCGAGAAAGATAAGTATTATTAAAATAATAATGCCTAAGTAATTTAATCGATGAAGTTAGAAACAAAGAACGACCTTAACTCTCTAGATAATAACTTTTTATTTCAGCCAACGTTTTGCCATTGCAGCTTCATCAGGGCTAGAAGTGCATGAATACTTGTATTACTAGCCCTAATGAAGCCGAATCAGCGAAACGTTGGTTGAAATATATATTTTTAATTATTATCTGAAGAGTAAAGGTCGTTCCCCAAATGTCTAAACTCTCCCCTATATGCACTACAAATTCGGAAAAATGCCGAGGTAAAAGCTTTCCAATCTATGATTTATATCTTACCACGTATCTGTCTGTATTCTAACAGAGAACGATTTTCATACCAATGTTATATATAAAGATCTTTGTATTTTGCAACGATGTATTTGTTCTTTGATTTCATTTCATGATTCCATTGCAAAATACAATAACACATGCATCTTTGAAAATATAAACGTAATCAGCCACCCTAACCTCCTATGCAACTTGGCTGATATTTCTCTAGTTATCTGCATTAACGTACATAAACATAATCATCCCTGTCTTGTTTTATCAACTATTATGATAAAATGTACATCATAATATTCAAAATTACTTTTTCTTTCTACACTAATTATAAAATGCAGTGAAAATTAAAATCCATAAATAAACTTTACGTTTTATTACAGTATCTTCCAACCCATATCTCACTCTAGTCTTTGGGGATTGACGGTAAATTGCAAAAAAACTAAGTAAAAAAAATCACCAATGTGACTAGTAAAGTGTTTTTAGTACAGAGTTAAAGTAACTTTCACCACACGTCAACAAGTACTACATATTTTATGTACACTTTTCGTAAATATTAAGTAAAGATCTTTACTTCAAATCATCTCTAAATACTTTTGAACAGAATCAACAAATGGTATAATACATGTTTTATGTGTGAAATCGTACATTCTCAGTCATTTTGCTATTGCTGGAATAAACTTTAATGAATTGTGTTATTTTAATTATAACTACAAATTTTTAGTTAAATAACGCAAGAAGTGAAATAAAAGTTACTCCTTCGGCACAAAATTTCCGAGTTTTACAACTTCTTTTATGGCCTTTCGACTGATTCTGGAATGGATTCAGACACTTACCACCTCCCAGTGGCACAGCGGTATATCTGCGGACTTACAACGCTAGAAACCCGGTTTCGATACCCGTGGTGGGCAGAGCTCAGATTGCCCTTTGTGTAGCTTTGTGCTTAATTACAAACAAAAAAAGACACTTACCACTAACACACCACAACACCAGTATTAGACCCTGTACTTGGTACATGACGAAGGTCTTAGAGAACAGACCACAGTTCCAAATGAAGACCCGTCAGGACACAGAGATGAATGAGCACATTACTACACAGCTGGAAGAAGGAAGCGTTCCCGCTGCCGCGAGAAACCGAAAACGAAAACCGACGACGGAAGGTGATCCGCCAGTTTTACTAAAGTAGATGTGAGAACACACACTGGCGCCACGAGTGGCAATTTGGTGTTCAATAAAATTGATTCGTTGAGCAATCAGAAGTGGCTATAAAATCTTTTTGTTTGATAGGAAATGACGCTGGGCTACGATTGAAGCCCATTTGAAAATAACATATAACTAAATAAAAAAAAAAGCGTATACATAACAGATGCTTTATAAATAAGGACCAGCGAACAATGAAAAACATGCTTTAACGATTTCTAGCACAGCCTTATAGAAACTGTCCTTATATAACAGCAGCTTCGCCTATCGAGAAGTATCTACGAGTCTTGTCACAGATTTTGAAAGAGTGAAAACATGGATCCATTATAATGTATGTAAACATGTTATAATGCATGGACAGATTCATGTTTTCGCTCATTTGGATAACATTAGAAACATTATACATAAAAACTCTTCTCCCGTCCCTAAATAACACATAGTTTTCACTGGATTTAAACCTATTTTAATCATTTCACTTGTGGCTCAGTTTTCATTTTTTTTTTCGTGTTATATTTGTATATTCGATTTGCTTGTTTTGTAAGCCTAGATTACTGATGATGGAATTATGACGATTCCGAAACGTCTAATAAATGCTTCCTGTTATTACGTTCGTGTTTTATCATTAAGCTACGTTTTCCGAAAAAATGAGTCCATTAATAGTGAGTTCGTTTGAATACGAAAATTTTATTCTAAATCGTATAGAGTTAATCGGGGTTTGGATAACATAGATATTAGATACAAAAGAATAACATTTTACAGGAGCTACAATTAATATAGACTCATGCGTTTTTCTCTTCTTTTTCTTTTCAAAGAACATAATTCTTTAAAAAAAATATTAAATCATTCAGTCTTAGCGATGTCCCTGCCTTGCATAATGTTATGTAAAAAAAAAGAACATTGTATAAAACCAACTATGTTCGAATGATAAGACCGTCTTAGTTATTAGCACAAACCATAACATTGTTAACATGTCTTTAGTAATCGTATTGATTATTGAGCTCTCAATATTTACATTCCCCTAGTGTTATAGAGGTATTATAATGCTAAAATTAGGGTTCTACCCCTGTGGTAGAGCGCAAATAGCCAATTGTGCAGCCTTACGTTTAAACGAAATCAAATGAACCAAATTATGAATTTAATAAAAACTTTTTGTCTACGATCTACAAATGCATTTGGAGAAAACTCTTCGCTATTTTGTCTCCATGTGAAGCCCTCCAGTGGCTAAAATCGGGTATCGATACCTGGAATGGGCAAAGCACAACTAGCTTATTGTACAGCTTTGTGCTTAACAATAACTAAATCAAGTCTATGTGGACATTTCTTGTCAGCCTGTTTCTCCATACATGCGTCTATCAGATACAATAATAAGTGATAATTTTACTGTTACGGTAAATACCACTCGGGATTGTTTTGTAAGCTTGTTATTTTTTCTAGAATATGCTCGTACAATACTAAAAAACGAATAGCCGCAGAAAAATAAATAGTAAGCTCCTTGTTGATTAAGTCTAATTAGACAGTAATGAATGTATGATGTTATGAATTTAACAATTTTTTCTGAAGCCCTGTTTTATTAAAAACAAGCATATCGTAAGCATTGGACTCTGTGTGACAGATTTTCAATATAAATGATTTATTTTTAAAATACTAGAAATCATTATATTCCAATAGTAAATAAAATATGGAAATTTTTAAAAGAGGTTTTTTTATGTCTAGAAGACGATAACAGGAAGAACTTTTCTGATGAATATAACATTGTGGTGTACAAGGTTGTTATATGTAATATATAGAACTTTTTGATGAATATAACATTGTGGTGTACAACATTGTTATATGTAATATATATAGAATATATAGACCTTTTTTGATGAATATAACATTGTGGTGTACAACATTGTTATATGTAATATATAGAACGTTTCTAATGAGTATAACATTGTGGTGTAAAACATTGTTATATGTAATATATATAGAATATATAGAACTTTTTTGATGAATATAACATTGTGGTGTACAACATTGTTATATGTAATATATAGAACTTTTCTAATGAATATAACATTGTGGTGTACAACATTGTTATATGTAATATATATAGAACTTTTCTAATGAATATAACATTGTGGTATACAACATTGTTATATGTAATATATATAGAACTTTTCTAATGAATATAACATTGTGGTGTACAACATTGTTATATGTAATATATATAGAACTTTTCTAATGAATATAACATTGTGGTGTACAACATTGTTATATGTAATATATAGAACTTTTCTGATGAATATAACATTGTGGTGTACAACTTTATTATATGTAATATATAGAACTTTTCTGATGAATATAACATTGTGGTATACTTGAATGTAGATGCATTACTTTTAAGGGTTTAGGTCACGTGATGTTCGAGCATTTTCAGCATTAACTACAGTTCAGTCTGTATGGCAAACACATAAAGATAATGTTCCTTGTTTGTTAGAAATGAAAAAGATAACGTTCTTTATTTGTAGCAACATTTAGCAACATTAAATGAGAACGCTTTTTATGAGTAGCAACATGATATAAAAATTGGTTTTTACTTCTAATATCATAAAAAGATAATGTATTTTATTTATAGCAACATAAAAGTATTGTTGGTTACTTATAATAACATGACAACGATAACGTTATTCATATGTAGCATCATGAGAAAAGAAAATATTCTTTATTTGTAGCATTATGAAAAATATAATATTTTTCATTTTAACAGCGTGAAAAGGTAATGATCCTTATATGTGGGAACATGAAAAAAAATAATATTTTTTATTTATAGAATCGTGAAGGAGGTAATATTCATTATTTGCAACATTATAAAAAAAAGAAAACATTTTTGCTTCCAACAACACGAAAAGATAATGTTCTTTATTCATAGCAACATGAAAAACATAATATTACTTATTTATGCAATATGAGAAATTATAATGTTCTTTATTCGCAGCAACATGAAAAACATAATATTAGTTATTTATGCAATATGAGAAAATATAATGTTCTTTATTTGCAGCAACATGAAAAATATAATATTAGTTATTTATGCAATATGAGAAATTATAATGTTCTTTATTCGCGGCAACATGAAAAACATAATATTAGTTATTTGTGAAACATGATAAAAGATAATGTTCTTTATTCGTGGCAACATGAAAAACATAATATTAGTTATTTATGCAATATGAGAAAAGATATAATGTTCTTTATTCGTGGCAACATGAAAAACATAATATTAGTTATTTATGCAATATGAGAAAATATAATGTTCTTTATTCGCAGCAACATGAAAAAAAGATAATATTATTTATTTGTAGCAACATGAAAAATATAATGTTCTTTATTTGTGCAACATGAAGAAAGATCGTGTTCTTTATCTGATTAGCAGCTCTAAAATGGAAATGACTATATCTGAATTCCATAGAGTACTCTGACTTGGCCTTTTGGTCAACCTGTTGTATGGGTGCCTTTCGTATTGAAAATACCAAATACCAAAATTATCCATTATATAAAGCTTGTGTTGCTGTGAAGTAATAATTACCATCGTTATCAAAACTCACTCACCACATGTCAATTATTTTTTTCTCTTTCAAGTTGACTAAAAGGCTGATACTTATCAACTGATTTAAGTTTGTGTTACTAGGCAGTAATGATTACAATTACACAGTTGTATTCTTAAAAGCCTCATACCAAACCCCAACGTTGGTATACTTTTGTTTCTTTTCTGCTTTAGTTTGATGGTTTCATCTACTATGCGTGAAATTTTATTTTATTTTCTCGCTGAAATAGTTTGCAATCCAGAGGCTATTACGTTTAGCACAAAACGACATGAACAAAATTTAGAAAATACAAATACTAAAGTTTAATATTTGCTGTCTATTGTATTCTTCAATGTACGATGAATGTCCAAAAACCCAGACTTCCACCAGTCATTTAGAATTGTTGGAATGTCTCTGCAAATGAGACTAATGGAGGATAAAACAATACTAGTGTTCGTGCACTAATTTCACCTTCGTCCAGCATAAACAAAGTAGCGTCTAAAATGTAATATTTTTTCTTTGAAGTATGGATCACTGAAAGACATTTCATATAAAAAAATGAGATTTATACTTCCACTCCTTTGATAACTATTAACCCTCGTTTTGTGTGAAAATTACACGGAACACGATTCACATAATATGCTGGTAACATAAAATCTCTTGAAAATTCGCAAATAAGAACCTACTCTTTGTAAAGTATACTAAGATTAGACAGAAAAGACAGGAAGCATTCCGATTTAGGCTTCAGTCACAGGAACGAAGAGCAACAAATGTATTACGCCTGTCATCTAAGTGAGCTGTTAGACTAGTAGTGTTTCATCAAGCGACAGTTAAAGCCCTGAAACTGACTTATAGCTAGTGAAAGCTATCAGTGCTGCGGGAGTCCATTTAAACCCAATTTAACGATAATAATTCAAGAAATGTAACCTTCAGAACCATTATTTTTTTTTAGTATACGGGTTAAAAAACAAGAATTTGGGGAATACATAAATTTCAAAAGTGTTTGTATACAATCAATACTAAAAGTTTGAAGTTGGCTCATTCTTAAAGAGGAAGAGAGCAGGTAGGAACATGTAATACGGTAACAATATTAACCTATAATCTATATTGAAAAACAGTTTTAAAAACAAATCTTCAGACAAACTTTTTATATATAGCAAGAAGTCTTTAGAAGGACATTATCTTAAAAGCAAAATAAAAGTTGCAGAGAAACATCGAGAACAGGAAATGATAAACAACGCAACTGTTAAAACATGGATGAACCAATACAAAACAATCGCCCCACTGTTGTTTTCTTGTAGAACAGCTTTCGTTAGTTTACGACTATTTTTCAGTCATAATAATTGTTTGATGAATTAAACTCAGAAAAAAACAACATGAAATATCGCAAGAGTCATGTTAATTTAACATTTAAAGAAAAAGGGAACCCAATACAATACCTTGAAATTCTGACATGTCAATAACCACTGCTGAATCTTACAATAAAGAAACAGAAAACATAGTTAAAAGATGAAGGTACTCTTCAGTTCACACTTCAGAAGACATTTGAAAAAATGATGCTCGCCTAGCAACGATGATCATGTTATAAAAACCATCAGTTTGTATTACGTAAGTACACCCAGATCATCCAAATGAAACCAATATTTCTGTCTCCTAGTGACTCAGCAGCAAGTTACAGAGTTTACAAGCTAAAATTTCGTCTAATGTCTGGAAAAAATGTTGCCCAGCTGTAATAACTTGTTTTGACTAAAAGAGAGATGAAGCACATACTCTACACTAGTTTCGATATAAATCAAAATGTAACAAAACCCATTTACGATACACGAAATCCCACCAATTTTAACCTTTAGGTAACAAAACCCATTTACGATACACGAAATCCCACCAAGTTTAACCTTTATGATGGGGCGACTATCTAAATTAGTATAGTGGTGATCAAGTTTTGTTTTTGTTTTTTTAAACAAAGTATGCAAAAGTGTGTACCTTTACTTATAAATTTCATCAAAATTCCATTTCAGTTATAAATTTGTAATTCTATTTCATAAGGCTTGGAGCTAATAGCTATTAACACGTTGGTTATCATAATTAAACGTAATAAGCTAAAATAAAACAGTGGTTAAATCGAAAAAAAAACACAGTAAGAAATACGTCAGTAAAAAAAAAAATGAGAAATTCTACAGGAATACTTCACAAGCTTTTATGTCCCTAGGATAGCCAGGTAAAATGTAAGAAAATAATAATTATTGTTATAGGGCGTCTTTCAAAATTGGAATATTTAACTTCAAAGACATCTTGCGCGTACGTGAGCTAAAAATCCGATTCATAGATCTTACGATTCAGGTGTGGCCATTTCTAATTTTGAGCTACTGACCAGTGGAAAAGAAGACAACCAGCAATTACCCGCCGTCACAAGGGTTTGTTTGGGTCCTTGAACCGAATAACGGGATTGACCGTTACTTATATAAAGTGCCTTGCTACCTGTGGATCAATTGTAACTCAGGAACTTACAACGCTAAAAATCAGGTTTCGATACCCGGAGTGGGCAGAGCACAGATAGTTTATTGTGTAACTTTGTCCTTAACAATAACAAAATAAACAATTATAAGGCGCCCACATTTTAAAGTGTAGGGTGTGTTCAGTGATATGACACCTTAAACACTAGGCCGCGCCTAGACTTAAAATAAATAATAATAATGCTGAAAATAAAAATTAAAAATTGCAAACTTTGTTAATAGACCAATTTCAAATGCTGAAAATGTTTAATATAATCAATCGTAAAGCTAACCTTAAATGTATGTTAGGAGTTTTCTTATCTTTCAGAACAGAATCAGAGAGCGATATTTTAGATTACGAAACTAAAATTGTAATCAGAAAATATACGTATTATTAATACGGTTTAGACTGAATATTGTCTAAAACATCGACACGTTTTAAAATATCATTCGTATTTTCAATTCCTTAAATTTATACACTTTTTATTTTTGAACTACAAAAACGTTAGATGAGAAATAATAGTATGTTGAGCAGTTAATCTTCATAAGTTTCTGAAATAGCAATATTTCTATATTAGGTTATTTTGGACCCAGTTGTTACGTTTTCGGTTATGCACGTTAATCAGTGGTATTGAATGTTAGTTAGGATTTCAGTTTTCATCCTGTAAGTTAAGGACAACTCTTGATGGACAAGTCTTGATTCTACACCTTAATAGTCTTGTTACATGTCTCTAAGGGCAACATAGGAATATACTTACATTCCAACTTTGAATACTTTCTATCTAGTTTGATATGTTTGCACGCACATAAAAGAGGAGTAACCAAAAGTTTATAATTGTCGCCGCCGTCTACGAAAATAGCTCCAAGGTTGTAGCATGCTTACACAAATGCAAACGTGAAATGACAGATGCGTAGAACCACAATATCATGTTCTGCGCAGTTTCCCTTAACGAAATAGATCAATGTGAATGCATAAATATGGATTGATTGGTCTTAATATACTGCTTGGATGTTCGTAACAAATTACTAACATGTATTCAAATTCGATGACGAGGAACCCACTTTGAGACTAATAATGGTTGGAGACGGCTTGAATGGGTAATGAAGAAAGCCTTTAATATAAGTTTAAAATAACAGTAAATATACAACGTTTCGACAAGATGACAAAACCTTGTCGAAACGTTGTGCATTTGCTGTTATATTAAAGTTTTTCTTCATTTCCCATTCAAGCCATCTCCAACCATTACTAACATGTATGATCATTCAAGTTTCAACGTGGAAGAATAATACGTGTAAGAGTTTATCTAGAGAGTTCTACATTCATTTTTGTTTTCTATAATCGCTAATTTTGCTCTTCACATTTGCCATTAAAGGACTTTTAGTGTCAAACAATAGGAATTGAGAGATTCAGAAGAGTTTTGTATCTCAGTACTTAAGATGTGAGACATAATATTTTAATTTTTCATGGATTTATGACAAAATTTAAACACAAAATAGCTTATCAGACATTTAGTGATTGAATGACGATAAAGTAACATCTATTCCGCTTCGTGACGTTTGAGTATCAAAAAAGTCAGCTAATGATGCTAAACATTTTCCCTTCAGAATTAGATTTAAGAACAGTTACATCTCTCGAAGCTATGTATTTATCACCATTATTGGCACGGTAGTAGTTAACAGCATTAGGGTTCAGGTGTAATTAAAGACTTTGTTCTACTTTGAGCCGCAAGAGGGTGCTTATGACAAATGTTCGACGAAAAGATTATACTATCTATTAAAATGTAATTATTCAACCCATATGAAAGTTATTAAGAATATTGATTAAATGTTTGAGAAACATTTAATTAGTTTTGTATCTATTTTAAAATATAGTCAACATTGTGATATTAATTATATGTTTTTCAAACAAGTCATATCTGTGGATAAAATTCTAAGACATTGGAAATAATTTTGCTAAGTCTTATACAGAACTGTTTCAAACGCCATATATATATATAAATATCGATATCCCTTTAAGTTAATCGTTTTTTAAGCATTGTTATATCAAAACATAAAATCCATTTATAAATGTATGTATTGTAAATTGGTTTTCGACGCGTAGTTGTTGCTAATCGTCTCTAAACACATAGGTTCAAAATTTTAGACTTTAAAATTGTACTACAAAAAAGTGTTTGAAAAGTGGTTACGTCAAGAGAATGCAGAACTAAAGAAGTTTTATACAAATTCCAATTATTATTATTTTTCTGCAATAATGAATAAAACCAATGAATTTAAGTCTTCTTCAAAGTGTTACATTATCCTGATGATTATAAGTATTATTCTTTCAAGTCCAGTAGGTATTAGTTAACGGAGCAACAATAGTAATAACTATACTCCTCATTAACAATTTATTAGATAGCATTGTAGGAGCGTTGATGTTGTTGTTGTTTTTTTTTTGCGTTTGTTTGTTGTTAACCAATAACGTAATTGTAAAAAAACCAGCTTGTGTTCTGTGGAACATAACTTTGGTGTTTGAATAGTTATAATATGAACTCAAGTTAAAAATGGCATAACCATTGTGGGCTAACAAATGTATTAGCTGATATACGATCTTAATCTTGATTTTTTACAATATACGCTAGTAAATTAAGACATTTTGTTTCAAAGATTAAAAATCAAACACTACATAAAAACAATATTTTAGAAATTACTCATGGAGAGATCTATTCCTTTTCATTGTTATTCCTAAGCGCTTCGAACCGAAACTCGTCACAGAAATGTGACATCACAGCACAACAGTGTTTATAAACAAACATGATTTTAACAGTGGAAACCGAACGTCATTTGTGTTGTTATAAACACAAAAACTGTTTTATATCGCTTCAACAACCATTTGTGCTACTGCCTGTGTTCGGAGAGCACAGTTTGTGTTGTAAGTAAACACAAGCATGGTGTTATTGTTTTAGATTATGCTACGTACGATAACTTATGTAATGATATAAAGCTGTGAAAGCTATTTAAGAAAAGGTTAGAACTTCCTTCTCAAAAGATTTTTATGGTAATTCATGCTAATGAACAGTAAAAGTCCTAGCTCTTAAGAACAGTCAATTTAAGTTCGTCAAAGCAGTTCATAACACCTTTTCTATTATCAAATTAATGTTCATTAAGAATAGAAGAATGTTGTTTAGTAATTATAAGTAATAATATTAGTGCATTAAAGATAAGTGAAGCAGTTTTTCGCGGGAAAGTTATCTAATACAGAGAACTAAGTTAACAGCGTAATAAGTTGAAATAAGTAAAATTTCAAGACTTTACGCCAGTTTTGCTGTTCGTAATTCAGTATTACAGAAATATCATGATGATGTCTAGTCCTCCAATCAAATCGATAAGGTGATAAATATTAGTCCTCATACAATCCTATGGATGTCACAGCAGAAAGTAGTTTTCAGTGATATAGCAGGAATAAGTTTTTACTTAATCCTAGATATGGTATACTAGGAATGAAACTAAGGTGAATCTTACAAACAGTATAAGAAGACTTCTACCACTATTACATATACTATAGTAAAAAGTATAATATTTGGTCAGCCTTAGACAAAACAATATAGACCTTTATTTTCTGTCAGTCCTACACATATTATCACAGGAATCAGTTTTTATCTAATTTTGAAGACAGTTTAATAAGATATATTCTTTAGCTAATCATTAACCTTTACTCATTCCTGTCCACTTATGGGTCAGCGGTAAGTTTACGGACTGACAATTCTAAAACCCGGGCTTCGATTCTCCGTAGAATGGCAAATAGCTAATTGTGAAACTTTCCGCTAAAACAAACAAACATTAAGTACTGCACCCCGCGTATAGTATAACGACAATTAATTTTGCAAAAAATACAATGAAAAATTTGTCATCGACCAATCACAATTTAGTCATGATTTCACCCTTGAGATAACAGAAATCAGGTTATATTATTACGACTTCGACCTAGTACAATATTACGTTTAGGAAAGTATAAAAACAAACACTAGACACAATGGTAATAAGATCTAGGAAACTTTGATTTGACGCAACGTTTTGGGCCTAAACCTTTCTTCAGGTGATGTATGTTAAAGTCGTATATACAAAACACATTCGCGTATCTCTCTAAACAAAAAAAAAGGAGTAACAGTAGGAGAACGTGTGGAGCATGGTTCGAACTATGATGTAACAATACTGGCGAATCATAATTGTACAATATTGGTCAATATCAAATTATTTTAAGACTAGTATCCGTACTTTTGTATTGTTTAAAGTTAATGCTTGGCGTAAAAAAAAATACAGTAGCTTTTTTGTCTATGTTAAAAAAATTATACATCTGAAATGTAAAAAGTATGTAAAAAAAAGCTTTTCTACAACGATATGAAATGAATCTAGAAAATCCAAACAAGTTTATCTATAACAGCTAGAAATCTTCAGTTAGCAGAATCCAAAAATAAATAATTCGAATAGACTATTAATATTTTATTTAAATATAGAGCGCGAAAGTGTTAATTATAAAGCGTTATAATAAAGAAGACTTTATCACTCTCCAACCAAATGTTGGTATATTTCAGATGCAGTGTTTGAGAAAAATG
>NW_013667865.1:56034-67333 GCF_000517525.1 Limulus polyphemus | reverse complement strand
ACATATTTTGTAATGTAATGAAACTAGGAAGTGAGAGATAATGGTAACTATGCCATGTGCTGAAACATATTTTGTAATGTAATGAGACTAGGAAGTGAGAGATAATGGTAACTATGCCATGTGCTGAAACATATTTTGTAATGTAATGAGACTAGGAAGTGAGAGATAATGGTAACTATGCCATGTGCTGAAACATATTTTGTAATGTAATGGACTAGGAAGTGAGAGATAATGGTAACTATGTCATGTGCTGAAACATGTTGTAATGTAATGAAACTAGGAAGTGAGAGATAATGGTAACTATGTCATGTGCTGAAACATATGTTGTAATGTAATGAAACTAGGAAGTGAGAGATAATGGTAACTATGTCATGTGCTGAAACATATGTTGTAAAAAATGGTGAACAAATGTTTTTGAGATGGGTAAAGTTTCCATAAAAACAAATAGAACTCAATAAATACTAGTACAGAAGTTTCTATAGGCTGCATTCAATGAAGTAATGTTAAAATTACTATATGTAGGCTGTATCTAGTGAAGTAATATTAAAATTACTATATAGAGGCTGCATTCAATGAAGTAATGTTAAAATTACTATATAGAGGTTGCATCCAGTGATGTACTGATAAAACGATATATAGAATCTGTATCCTGTAGAGTGTAGTTTGTTTCACACAGCACGATTATATAGAATCTGTATCCTGTAGAGTGTAGTTTGTTTCACACAGCACGATTATATAGAATCTGTAACCTGTAGAGTGTAGTTTGTTTCACACAGCACGATTATATAGAATCTGTATCCTGTAGAGTGTAGTTTGTTTCACACAGCACGATTTCTTACAGAAAACGTAAACTCGCTTTACTTCCTACATATAAAAACCATTCTTTTCGGTTCTTGAACTTTAACCTTTAGTCAATTGTTGACTCTAATATCTCGACCAATGTTAAACAATATCACCTTGTAGTTTCTGAAGTAATTCAAGTATGCGGATAGATAGATATTAGGTAAAAAAAAATTCTATTTAAGTCCACTATAGTAGTTTTTTAACCAAAATATGAAACTTTTGTTTTTATGTAAGTAAACGAGTTTGGCGGTCATTATTTTAGTATATTATTTTTAAACAAATTAAAATGTTCTTAAATGTTTGTACATTGCAAAAAGAAAATGTCGTTTTTCACAATCGGATTTATTCAATTTTGTTTGTAGTTTAACATTATAAGTCCCCAGTGTTTGTAGTTTAACATTATAAGTCCCCAGGCTTGCCGCTGAAACACTGGGGCCTAATTTGACAAACCAACAACAATAAATAGTAACATATTTTGATCTATAACATACTACAGCCGAACATAGGTAAATGGAATAATCTAAAGACATAGGATAAATTACTGGTATATTCCAATAAAATAAATAGAGCCGTTGCTGAATGCAACTTGCATAATTGATAAACATAACAGCGTGGTTGTGAGTGTTGCCAACAAATTGGGTGTTTTGAAATGAAAGCTAGAAATATAAGTAGATTTATAAATAGGAATAATTACTATTATCAGTAAATTAATAATACGAATAATTACTATTATCAGTAAATTAATAATACGAATAATTACTATTATCAGTAAATTAATAATACGAATAATTATTATCAGTAAATTAATAATACGAATAATTACTATTATCAGTAAATTAATAATACGAATAATTACTATTATCAGTAAATTAATAATACGAATAATTACTATTATCAGTAAATTAATAATACGAATAATTATTATTAATAATACGAATAATTACTATTATCAGTAAATTAATAATACGAATAATTACTATTATCAGTAAATTAATAATACGAATAATTACTATTATCAGTAAATTAATTCATCAAACATAACTTCTTTCCAAGCACTTCAAGGGTAATACACGATGAAGTAAATACGTTTATAACGAGGGTAATACACGATGAAATAAATACGTTTATAACAAGGATAATACACGATGAAGTAAATACGTTTATAAATTGAAACTAGAAAACATTATCAATCACCGAAAAAGTTACTCTTCGAAAGATATATAAAAATTCATTAATATAGATAAACGGCTTATTATAAATATATTAAGTTAATAAAGTTATCGTAAACATATCTTAATAACATAGAGTAACAGTATAAATATATGTAACGAAGCCACTTAACAAACAGAAGTTTTATTCTGACCTTCGAATTACATGAAACGTATACTATAGGCCCGGCATGGCCAGTTGGTTAGGGGCACTCGATTCACAATCTGAGGGTCGCGGGTTCGAATCCCCGTCTCACCAAACATGTTCGCCCTTTCAGCAGTGGGGGCGTTATAATGTCAATCCCACTATTCGTTTGTGAAAGAGTAGCCCAAGAGTTGGCGGTGGGTGGTGATGACTAGCTGCCTTCCGTCTAGTCTTACACTGCTAAATTGGGGACGGCTAGCGCAGATAGCCCTCGTGTAGCTTTGAGCGACATTCAAAACAAACAAACGTATACTATAAGGCAGAATGTTTAGCTAACAATTTATGATACTTATGATAATTTCTAGAACATTTCTTATGTAACTATAAAATAACGAAATATATCTTTACAATCTACCGCTAAAGAAACAGCATAAAATATATCGATGTAAATGCATAGGTATATATATCTTACTTCGAAATATGCTACTGCACTGTAAATAATTGTATGTGGAAAAAATTTCGTGCGAGTCACCACGTGTATCGTTGCAGTTAAATTAAAGTAGAACAAGTGCTTTCGATTGGAAAGTGCAATGAGAAGTAGATTAGTAACAAATACGAAAGCATTAGAATAAAGCATTTAGAATATTATATTAGTAGAATTATCGAAAGAAAACAAGGTCGAAGCTTATTTGGTGATCGAGAAAAAAGATTTAATTATGTTCTATTGAACAAGGTGAAATTGACATGGCTTAAGTACAAGATTTTATTTCTTTATCTATATATATATATATATATACAGTGTCACTTAGACTGTATGAAATGTGCAGACGAAGCAGAACTAAGAGCAAGGAACAAATAATTCCATATGTTAAAGTTTTGCTAGTCCCTGTAGAACCAAACTGTAATGCGGAGTAGTTTTATAGTGCAATAAGCCGATAGAAAAAAAACAAAACCAAAACTGAATGTTATCAAAGAGAAAACTCCCCTACAGTAGTTTCTGTTTTATTGAAACATTTACAGCTTACCAACCAGAAAAATTGTCTATGAAGCTTGTGGAGCAGCATAATTTGCATAAGCAATTATGTTTTGAAATACCAGTTTTTAATTATGATCAGTTTCCAAATATGAAGTGTGTTTTTTTTTATTAATGTATTCTAAAAGTTTGTGTTTATTTTAAACAAATTGAAATACCCGTAACTGACGGGTAATGTTCAATTCAAGTAAAACAATGTAAGTTTAACAACAATGATATATTTCAAAGTAATAACTTGAACATCAAGTTTTCAGTTTGCTTTCCATCAACCAACAAATAAAGATTTTGAGGTGATCCCATCCTTGAACACTCTACAGCTCGTTAACAATGGTTGTTTGAGAAACAATCCAGCAACTTTCATACTTTGACCTTGAATCTCTCCAGAATATTCAACATTGTCTAAAGTGTCAACCCGCCATGATTGTTTGAGATTGACTCAATAGGCTGGGAATAATTAACTAACAGGCTTTATAAAATAGAAATACAGTTAAGTTCAATTTTGACCTCCTTAGGACATTCCCCATAGGTCATTGTGTTTGCTTTCAAATTGTGGTTGAGATTGGCCCAATAGGCTCGGAGGAGTTAGGGTGCAAACAAACACACATTTCGTCTTTATGTATATGGATTATAAGATCAACAGATATATATATGTAAAAATAATAGTATTCACAAGTTTGACCACAACAGTTTTTATAAGGCAATGTAATTCGTTTTTTACAGCTGAGGCAACAACAACGTTATGTCATAAAACAAAGTCGTCTGGCTTATACAAATGAGACAAAACGACTGTTAATTTATAAAGTAATACAATCTGTTTTTTCCTACGAATAAGACCATAACAGCATTCAATTGTAAAGCAGAGTCGTTTAATTTTTTCAGCCATAGTATTTTCAGATACACTGATTTCCTTCAGCGTAAATGGGTAGGGTCTGCATAAAAAGGAGATCCGACGGATATTATAAAAGGGAGTATGGGTTCTGACTGAGTTCTGTATGAAGAAACAGATGGTACACGAAAATATACAGAAATAACAATCTTCATTCAATCACAAACAAAGTAAAAAGCTAAATAAACCCAGGAAAGCATTTACAGTGTGTATTGGATCAGATGAGAGAGTGCATGTGAGAATATTTAATAGTTCTCTGTAACCAGTTCAGTGCGAGTCCGCTTGAATTAAGAGAAAAACAAAACAAAACTGACAGACAAATCAAAAGAAAAGCAAATGTCAAAATTATGTCTGAAAATCTGTATACAGAAATGTCTCACAATCATCTATGAATCACAAACTCTATCTCGAGGGGAAGAAAGCATGGTACAAAGATACAAAATGGTACGTACTAGATTCATATTGCTGAAAACTAGTAGGGGGAATCACAAACTCTATCTCGAGGAGAAGAAAGCATGGTACAAAGATACAAAATGGTTCGTACTGGATTCATACGACTGAAAACAAGTAGGGGGAATCACAAACTCTATCTCGAGGGGAAGAAAGCATGGTACAAAGATACAAAATGGTTCGTACTGGATTCATACGACTGAAAACTAGTAGGGGGAATCACAAACTCTATCTCGAGGGGAAGAAAGCATGGTACAAAGATACAAAATGGTTCGTACTGGATTCATACGACTGAAAACTAGTAGGGGGGTGCGAAAGCTCCTTGTCATGACCTGATTCACGGAAACATAGCACAGCTGCCTATTGTGGGGCGTCATGAGTGAAGCTTAAGCTATATTTACTGCAAGAAAACTTTTCTAATGATTGTTTATTTGTTTGTTTTTAAGTTAAGCACAAAGCTACACAATGGGCTATCTGTGCTCTGCCCACCACGAGTATCGAAACCCGGTTTCTAGCGTTGTAAGTCCGTAGACATACCGCTGTGCTACTGGGGGGGGGGCTTTCTAATGATCAATAGAAGTGATTTATTTACTTGATCGGCATTCTATATTAAATCAAACTTAAGAAAACAGATATTTTGAGCAATTTACATACAGTCTTGGCCGAAATGTTTGCATATTTTTTATCAAATAAATCTTTATTATTAAGATGGAATACAAATACACTTAGTGCTGTCAAACTAAGAAATGAATGTTATATTAAACATGTGTAATTTGTATAATGAGACAGGTTCTATGGACATCTTGGACGATTTATTAGAACAGCAAACAATTCTATCAGACACCTGTAGAAAGATTTATAATTCAGCCTATCACAACAAAACCTTTCCAAAACATATATAAATGATAAAATATAACATAAAAGTATTATAAATAGCGTATGTAGCCTTATATCAGTTAATATTAAACATTCAGTATTCGGTTAGGCCTTCTCGTACTTTAATAACTTCCACAAGGCGACGTGTCATGCTGTCGATGAGGTATTGATGTAATCCGCCGTGATTTCATCCCAAACTGTCACTAGAAGACACACCTACAAAGCCACACTACTGTGGTGTTACCTCTCACCTCTGGCATTACATGCACTGCACAGTATGCATTCTCATGCATGTTAATTGTGTCTTGTACTAAAACAATGTCAAGAAAATATTCAGAAAACTGTGTAGTTTTACAAGTATTTCAAATTGCATGATTGAAATTATTCAAACATAATCTAATAAAACACTGCATACATCAAACTTATATTTGTTATACTACATGTGAATGTTTGTAAATTTTACTACAGATAATTTAAACCACTCGTTTACATTTCAAGTTATAAACCAACTGAAGTTTTGCGGCCAACAATTGCAAAATAACAGATAAAAAGGGTGTTTTCTGCAGGTGTATATGATACTTTTTCTCTTTTTGTAAAATTCACTAAATGCCAAATATTTTAATGTTAAAACTGAAATATTTTCACAGCAGCATTAACGAAAACAAAATATGTGTTGTGTCTTCAAATAATGCAGTCCACATATGCACACATGTACAGTTCCTGTGTCTGTTCATGGAAACTCAGTTCAACTGTTCCATAGGCGAGGTTCCAGTGAGTTTCTGCAGCACATTCATCCCAAGGATGCCAACACCAGAACCAAGGTCTGTGGTGATACTTAGATCCCGTGATTTGTGTGACTTAAACGTAGTTGGGGAAGTGCTTATCCATTCACATCTAGCATTCAATCGTTCATCAGAAGGAAATAATTATTATCTAATGGCTTTACCATGAATTCCCATTAAATGGTCATATCCACTAGTGTCCTTTTGATTTGCCCTCAATAAAGCTTGACTTCAATAAGAGGCATATGTTTGAGAAGGAAGGCCCATGTTGGGAGTTAGTAGAACATCCGCTGCTGCTTTCTCTTCTCCTACAATTTGTCTGAGGTTATCACTTCCAACCTGAGTGTCAAAGACACTGCATCTAGTATCACTCGGTAGCCTCTCTACGAACTTTTCAACTAGCATGTCCTCATGATCCACATGTGTCATCTGACAGATAATTGGTGAAGGCCCCCAAATTCTCAGAGGCATCACTTCCTTGAGCCTTAAACTTGGTTAATTTAGTGAGTCAGTATCTTTTAGTAGTTTGAAATATCGGTGTCTCTTAGCCATGAATGTTTTCCAGTCTCGAAGCTGTCCTACCCAATTAGGTGTTCAATGGTATCAAGGGCTGGGCTATCTAAGCTCACCACTAGGCCTTGTATTGCCTGTTCCAGGCAGGCACCTGTCTGATACATCCCAAGAACAAGTCCAACTCTCTTTGGCCACTCCCTTAAATATCAGGTAGAGATATATTTATCTATGTTATGGTTGCACATGGTTTCAGCTTAAACATCTCTTCTATGGACTCACTGTCTATGCCAGATTGAGTAGCACCTTATTTCAGTGGTGTGATTGAATAGGCTGGTGCCAGGAGTGCTACACTTGAATAAGTATCATACTTGCTTCTTGGGATAAATGAAGAGGGACAAATTATAGGGAACAACTTGTCCATTGACACTGCACGACCCCATTTTAATCCATGATCAATGGTTGATTTTGCAGTATGTCTTCCCTCATGGATAAGCTCTCTTCTAAACCAGAGTTTAAATTAATCACCCAATATTGCATACATGCTATTTACTGCTCCAGAAACCAACAATCTTACTTGCAAGTGCCTGCAAGTGAAATAGCTTCTGTTGATAGGCATCATCCACCAATGTCATATTGCCTCTCTCTCACTCGTGAAGCAGGCTGACGGTAGAATTGGCCAGACCTAGGGCTCAACTGTTTTGTTTGATGAATACTCTGAGGTCTTCTACTGTTTACAAATAAGACCATAAAAAGGATAAATTATATAGCAAAGTCGTCTGGATATAACAAATGAGACTACAACAAGTTACAAAGCTAAGTTATTTAGTATTTACAGCTAAGTTCCACGATAAAGTTAAGTTATTTTACAATGTCATCTGAATTTTTACAAATATGACATCAACAATGTTCAGCTATGAATCATTATTACCTGGAAGATACAAATAAGGCAAGAAGAATGTTATGTTATGAAATAATATAATCAACCTCTATTTAAATTATTAAGAAGACGTATTATAATGGTATCTTACTTTCACAGAATGAAGCAAAACGTAAATTGAGCTATTTTATTAATTTATTAATAACTAAATCATCAACAAAACAGTCCATTGATGATATAACTGTTAATAATTTCAAAATAACAGGTTTACTAAGCAAAGTAGATGCATTTAGGGTTT
This sequence comes from Limulus polyphemus, assembly GCF_000517525.1. NCBI lineage: Eukaryota > Metazoa > Arthropoda > Merostomata > Xiphosura > Limulidae > Limulus > Limulus polyphemus. Next base: position 59,422 of record NW_013667865.1, on the reverse strand, counting down.
TTTGTAAAGGGAAGAGAGCAACTGTTGAAACAAATTAATCACAAGGTACTAAAGGTAGGTTTGATAGCCTAAAATTTTACAACTGAAATAACTGTTATTAAAAAAATCTAAAAATACTAAACCAATTGGATTGGACAATATCTCTTTAGTAGGTAAAAAAATTATTGAGTCTATTCCTGTTCCAATGCAATACATATTTAACTTAAGTATTGAAAAACAAGCATTTTCAAATTCTATGAAAAGGGCAAAAATAATACCAATATTTAAAAACGGAGATAAAAAACAAATGAGTAATTATTTACTAATAACTAAGTTAAACACGTTCTCGAAAATATAAGTAAAGTCACCTTACAGTAGCATTGGGATTTTATTAATAAATTTGATTTATTGTCTGAATATCAAAAAGTTTTCGTAAGAACAAATCTACATAACAAGCTTTCAGGTTTAATTTTAAAGGATTATTTATAAAATTAAGAAACGATTTATATTAACAGTATTTTTGGACTTACCTAAAGCATTTTATTGTGAGAATCAAATTATTGTTTAAAATAGCAATATAATCCATTAGAATAAGAGATAGGACGTATAATAGGTTGGAAAATTATTTAAAAACTGAATCTCAATAGTTAATATCGATAACAAATATTCTGATAAATTAATAAATACAAAATATGTTCCTTAGAGCTCTGTTATGGAACCACTGTTGTTTTTATTACATATTAATGAAATACCAGATTTTTATTTAAAATAAATCAGATTTTATTTGCAGTTGCTATTGAAATTTCAGCTCATAATAAGAATAAGAATAAGATAAATTATTGGTTTAACGATAGTGATTTGTTTGAAAATCTTAAGACTGAATTTGTACTATTTCACAATAAATATACGTACAGTAAGGAAGTAAATATATATGAATGGAATATTGCCTGAAAGGGGTTCATCAGTTAAGGTTTTGGGTATTATAATTGAAGATAAATTAACCTGATCTGAGCACATAAGAACTATTAGAAACATAGTTGCAAAATACATGGATATAATAAACAAAATAAAAATATTTGTTAACAAGAAATATTGGATAACTTTATATTATAGGTTTATTTACCCACATTCAACATATGTAAATACTTGGTGAAAGGTTCATCAAAATATAATATAAATCCTTCGTTGGTTATTGAAAACAAAAAAAAAAGGATTTATGAGAGCAATTTTGGGATTTTATTTATTAGTTATTTCATAAATACAACATATGAAATATAAATGAAATAAATTCCAATTTAGAAAGTAATTTTATGTTTATGATAGAAAAAAAATTAATTGATATACTCAGCTTTAAACTTTTTAAACTAACAATGGCATCCATTACCATGATCAGAATTAATACCGATTTAAACACCCGCTTCTTAAAAACTCAATCAAAGCCATCCATTATCATAACACAGAATTAATACTAATTTAAACATGCCACTTCTTAAAAACTCAATCAATGTCATCTATTATCATGATACAGAATTAATACTGATTTAAACATAACATTTCTTAAAAATTCAATAACTTATGTAGGAGTGAAAATTTGGAATGCAATATCCAATAATGAAAGAGAAATAAATCATTTAAAGAGTTTAAGTTATGTTTAAAAACTATTTATTAAGTTTATGATCTACTTAGTTATTTGATAGTTAAACAAAAAATATTATAACACTATTGTCAGTTAGTGATATTAAATATATTACATGCTATAACTTTTTATGTGTTTATATATATATATGTTATTGTTGTTATTTTTTCTTAATTATTAATTTTTATTTCATCTTAGAGGGGATGTATATTGTATAAGCTTTCTCTCTTTTTCTTTGTTTGATGTTTATTATTAAGCATAAAGCTATACAAAGGAGTGTCTGTGCTCTGCCCACCATGGGTATCGAAACCCTGTTTCTAGCGGTATAAGTCCGCAGACATGCTGCTGTGCCACTGGGGGGGGGGGGGTGGTTATGTCTCCTTTTGATATGCTAGATTCCTCGTAATTAAAATTACTTATTTACAACATATTGTCTTATCTAGCATGGAGATAAACGTGAATCGGGATGAATTGATGTAATATTAAATGTTATTGTGTCAGAGCCGTAACAAACATTTGGCCATACATGTAACATCAACATAAGATTAAAGAATTCATATTAAAAATATAATTTTCATTTCTAGATTTTAGGTACCTGAGCGTCATTCCTGTGATATTGCATCAGTTCTGTTAGATTTTTGTATTATTTTATTATTGCTGGCTCATTCCTATGGTCATCACTGTGTGAATTCTCATCCTATTTGATTTTATGTTGTTCAATATACAATATTACTTTTTGCATTCATAGCTAAAAATGGTTATTGGTGTTTTTGACTTTACCCTTCTTATCAAATAGTAAAAAGCCTCTGAACAAATGAACTGTAAGTATGTTTTAACCTTCATTTCTGATGACTTGAAAAGTGGCCGTTGCTTTTTCACCGAGAGTTAAATAAAGATATGTGATATCACCATTCATATTTTTATTCTTTTCCTGTTTCGGTACTTATCTGTATGAGGAAAGGGAGTAAGTAGAGAAACAGCCTGCCGAAAAACAAGATAATTTTGTTCATTAACTAAACAAGAGAGTAAAATATAAAAATGGGAAAAAGACATACATCCACTTAAGGTGCAAAAGTGACAATGTAAAAACGTGTCATTATAATGTAAGAGTATTAAAAATGTGGAGATTAAAAAATCAAATGATGCAAGTATACACAAATGCATGTTCAAGTTGTAAGAGTTTATAATAAAACACCACACACACACACATGTATATATATAGAAATTACATAGAATGGAAAAAATCCAAGAAATGTTGAGATATTTAAAAGATTAACCAGTGAGTTATGTATAAATACACCTAAAGTGTAGAAGTATGAAAATACATAAAATGGTTATATAATTATACACTCAAGACATAATAGTTAAATATGTATTTAAAACCCTGAACAAGGTATGTTTAAAGAAAGTGTTCAAGAAAATAAGTAGGTAAAAAGGGAGAGAAATGAACTAGCAGCAACATAGATATAAAGGCAGAGAAAGGAACTAGCAGCAACATAGATATAAAGGCAGAGAAAGGAACTAGCATCAGCATAGACATAAAGGCAGAGAAAGGAACTAGCAGCAACATAGATATAAAGGCAGAGAAAGGAACTAGCATTAGCATAGACATAAAGGCAGAGAAAGGAACTAGCAGCAACATAGATATAAAGGCAGAGAAAGGAACTAGCATCAGCATAGACATAAAGGCAGAGAAAGGAACTAGCAGCAACATAGATATAAAGGCAGAGAAAGGAACTAGCAGCAACATAGATATAAAGTAGATATGAAGGC
>NW_013667865.1:48630-55099 GCF_000517525.1 Limulus polyphemus | reverse complement strand
CAACATAGATATAAAGGGAGAGACAGGAACTAGCATCAACATAGATATAAAGTAGATATGAAGGCAGAGAAAGTAACTAGCAGCAACATAGATATAAAGTAGATATAAAGGCAGAGAAAGGAACTAGCATCAAAATAGATATAAAGGGAGAGAAAGGAACTAGCAGCAACATGGATATAAAGTAGATGTAAAGGCAGAGAAAGTAACTAGCAGCAACATAGATATAAAGTAGATATAAAGGGAGGGAAAGCAACTAGCAGCAACATAGATATAAAGGGAGAGAAAGCAACTAGCATCAACATAGATATAAAGGGAGAGAAAGCAACTAGCATCAACATAGATATAAAGGGAGAGAAAGTAACTAGCATCAACATAGATATAAAGGGAGAGAAAGGAACTAGCAGCAACACAGATATAAAGGGAGAGAAAGGAACTAGCAGCCACATAGACATGAAAAGAAAGTGACATTTGTAATTTTTATTCAAACGTTAGATATCGTTTCTTTTCTTTTAATCTTAGTTTATAAGTACATTATATCAATATTTCGTAAGTATATCGTAACCTGAATTTAAAAGTTGTCTATCCTCTCTATGTGTAACGTTGCGTAAGTGTTTTACAGGGGTTCGGGTAACTTTATAACACTTTTGTGACCAATGCAGATGGCTGGTTGTGGCCTATTGGTTAGCATTCTGGACTGTGAATCCTAAGATCCATGATTCGTTTTTCGTTGTCGAAAAATCGCGCTGCATACTTAAAGACCATAGGAGCATTATGAGAGCGATGACCATATACCACTGATCCATTAAAATAATCCAACAGTTGGTAGTGGAAGCTGTTAACTAGCTGTCTTCTCTATCGGTTCAAGCTTCAGAATATTAATACAGATAATTTTTGTGTAGCTTTACATAAATATACAAAATTAAAAGTAATTCACAGGCATAACGTGGTTTTTATATTTATATTTAATTTGATTTTAGAATTTAAAGTAAGAACTGGCTGATGACGATCTGAAGATGAAGAAAGGAGAAAAATATGTAATATGCAAATCCTCTTCATTAATTTAGAAAGGTGAGTGTTTTCCGTTCATCTAAAATTTTAAATATATTTTCAGTATAATAAGTACAATCTATCCTCTTGTGCACTCGTCTCTACTTGACTGTTTTTACATTAAATAAAGTAATTGTATCAAATGTCTTAGATAAGCAGTGTTCCAACAACTGTTATGTTTGTTGTATCCAAGCCGGCTTGATGAGATCTGGATTAATCGAATCGCGTCGTCGGCAATGGATATGGCAAATATAATGTGGTTGGAATACTATTATTATACACTCTTCTAATTCTTGGAACTTCTTAAGGGACTAGATTAAGAATATGATGTTTAAAAATGTAATAAGCCTAATATCAATGTCTTATGACGAATATAACTGAAATTAAATAAGGACTGTTTTACACTTCGTTCAATATCTTACTTTCGTGAAACACGGTCATAGTCAAAGAAATTCGGTTTAACTCCGAGATACATTTCCTGACATTCCTTAAGCTATTGTAGTTTCTCTCGGGTTATCAGGAGACCTTAGAATGCCAAAATAACTTTAACACAGAAATTGAAGGAATAACTCAATCCTAGACCTCCATTTCGTTCATCCATATTTATAATTTTTGTGCAAAGCTTCTTAGAACTATATGTGCATAAACATTCATAATTTTGACTAGAAAGGGATAGTCGACAGTACCAACTTCGAACTCTTATTTTACGCTTGTCTGATCGAATAGTGGGATTTGATGCCACTGTCAAAGTGGACATAGATTTCAATGTTTTTTGGCAGCAAAAGTACTTTAACCATGGACCCTTAGATAAACAGTAGGGAAAACTACCATTTTGGCCACTCCCGGCCCCTTTTCTTTATTATTCTATTAATATTCTTTTGTGATTCAGTTGTTACATGTGTGCGGCTAACTAAGCCTGATCAATCCAAAATTATGGAATTTCACAGCTGTCAACCGGTTCATGGTATGGATTTTGTTGCTTAAAAAAGAAGATACATTTGATAACGTGTGTAATTTATCCTATCCAGTAATCCTGAGAACTTAATCTAAATGAGAAGCTGATTAGCCTCCAAGTCTATTTTTGACTGAAAGAGCATAAAAGTATGTCTAAAAGCAGCACCGATCAATTTTCCACATCTCAAGCTATTTAAAGCTCCATTGGATGACACTATCTATCATCAACCTAGCTGGCTGCTGACAGCTGACATTACTCGAAACTACAGTTGTCATGTGGTCTTGGTATTGGGTTTGTTATGTAATCGGAGCTTACATGTTTTATAAAACAGAAACTTCACAGTTTCTTTTTGTGTACATGCGGATACCGTCTGGTGGACAGTACCAATATTCATAATTTCTTAGATATTGTAATAATAAAATGAATATTTACTTAACGTAAAAAACCAGAAGTCAATATCTCTTCAAGTAGAACCTTGAAGTACTATTTATTCGAGCAGTGTTATCTCTCTTTCAATTTACTGAAAGGAAACCTAGTAGTTACACAAAAGTAAACCTAATTTGTGTATACTAATCAAACAGAATATTTAGAAAGACACCATTAAGATTACCAAATTCTTTTACCGATCAAGTTTTGTCACGGTGTTCTATTCGTATATTTAGGAAAAAGCATGCAGTTATTAGGCTTAAATTAGTGTTAATTTTAGATTTTCTAAAACTGAAAGCTAAGACTATACAGTTTCTATTTATATCCCTGTTAAGATTCTTTCATGAATTTTATCCAAAATTACCTTAGCGTAATAAGAGTTTTAACCTGTCAATGTAAAAATACAAAAGATGGAAATTTGGTTTGATTGTTGTTAAGCACAAAGATACACAATTGGCCATTTCTACTCTGACCATCATGAGTAACGAACCAGATTTTTAGCGTTGTATGTACTTATTGCTGAGTTACTGGTCTGCAAGAAAGAGAAAAGCTGTGGAATCTTAGCATGCCAAGGTAAATATACTAAAGAACCAGCATGTCAAGGTAAAAATACGAAAGAACCAGAAGAGCTGTATATTTTATCATGTTAAGGTAAAGTTATGAAAGAACCAGAAGAGCCGTAATATTTTATCATGTTAAGGTAAAGATACAAAATAACTAGAAGAGCTATAATATTTTATCATGTCCAGGTAAAGTTATGAAAGAACCAGAAGAGCTGTGATATGTTATCATGTTAAGGTAAAGTTATGAAAGAACCAGAAGAGCCGTAATATTTTATCATGTTAAGGTAAAGTTATGAAAGAACTAGAAGAGCCGTAATATTTTATCATGTTAAGGTAAAGTTATGAAAGAACCAGAAGAGCCGTAATATTTTATCATGTTAAGGTAAAGTTATGAAAGAACTAGAAGAGCTATAATATTTTATCATGTCAAGGTAAAGTTATGAAAGAACCAGAAGAGCTGGGATATGTTATCATGTTAAGGTAAAGGTACGAAAGAACTAGAAGAGCTATAATATTTTATCATGTCAAGGTAAAGATATAAAAGGTAAAATGTTAGATTAAAAAATGAAATTGATAAGAAAACTAGTAATGTAGCGTGTCCAAATATATACACAAACCTGTCAGAAGAATTGTAATATTATTAGCATGTCTAACAAGTGTATGAAATAACCAGAAGAGCTGGTGTATTTTTAGTGTGTGAACATAAATACGCGAAAGTACCAGAAAAAAATCTAACATTTCAGGACAAATTTACGAAAGGAAAAATAACTTTACTCTTCTTAGCATGTCAAAATAAATAAACATAAAATGTAGTATTACAAGCAAACCCTGACAAGTACACCCAAGAAACCGAAAGAGGGGTTAAATTTAAAAGAGTATAAAACGAAACCAACCTTTCTCGTTATACTTTTCTGTAATATAATATTTCTTTTACAGTGAATTTATAATAAAAACATTCATATACCATTTGTGAACTAAATATAAATAATCTTAATACATATATGTTTTCAAAACATGCAAATATAAAGTACGATCCTTGTATAACTTAAGTAGATTAGAATATATTAGTTTAAAATTACCAAATACATTTTCCTCACTATTTTTTTCTATTTTGCTTTAATTGTATTAGAGTTTATTTTCCTAATATTTGATACCTCTGTCTTTATTTTCTCTTTTGTAATTCTTGGTAATACTTTTTACAGTTATTATGAAAGTTATTTTCAATACTTCCCAAATTTCTTAATATAAAAACTAAAAAACTGTTAACTCTCGTTTCTTCATTGGAAATCAAATGATATAGTACACTTGTAAGATCTATTGGAGCATTTAATTTTTATATGTTAGGGATAATTTGTTTCTAAAGATTATCCTGAAGAGTGACTTTCAAAGTCACAATACCAATGGAGAAAATTAATAAAGGAGAGTCTTAAGTATTGTAATGTTTTATTTGCATCCACAGGTGCACATTTGTACGTCTATATATATATATATAGCTTTTTTAAAACGTTGACTTTAATTAATGTAAAAAGTTGCTGTGCAAGAGAAAACTTTGGGACATTCTAATGACCTACAGAATAAGGGTAACAAAATTCCCATAATTAAGGGTGTCTGTTCTTTATTATTTTATAACGTACAACAGCAGTAAAGATCCAATTATTAATTTTTTGCATTATTAATTACAAATAAGAGCAACAGAGACCCCAAAATTAAAATTGTTTATTGTTTTTTATTGATTACAAATAAGGAAAATAAAGTTATCACGACTAAAATTGTTCATTATTTAGTGTAAGTCTGATTTTTTTTTCTACTAATTTCCTTAATGAATGTATGCGTTATATGCAAAATAAACTAATATATTAAGAAGCAGTTTAAACTAGCTTAGATTCATCTAATAACTGAATCGGATATATTGGCAATATCATATGAAAAGATGGCCAGTCAAAACTAAATAGCTTTCTTCATCATCTAAGCAATTAACATCAAGCTATTCATCTCACCTCTTTAGATGTATTAGTACAACGGTTTGGGTGGATTTCGTGCAAAGCTACACGATGACTATCTACACCAGCTGTTCTTAATTTAGAAGTTATAGACTAGAGAGAAGGCAGTTAGTTAACACCACCCACCGCCAACTCTTGGGCTACTCTTTTACCAACGAATAGTGGGACTGACCGTAACATTATAACATCCCCACTACTGAAAGGGTGAGCATGTTCGGTGACGGTTATTCGAACCCACGACCCTCATATTGCAAATCCAGCGTCCTAGCCACAACCAATAAATATCCCTCGCACGTTTATCTACGGTTGCGTTATAAGAATGATAGTCAATCCCTTAGCGAGCATGGTGAGTGGTAGTATGCTCTGACAGGACGCTTCTCTCTGGTCATTAATTAGGGACGATGGAAGATAGCTTTTATTGCTTTACCTAAAATACAATACAATATCTTTCGAGCAAATATAATTTGTAAAAAGATTGTTTGTTTGCTTGTTTGTAATTAAGCACAAAATTACACAATGGACTATCTGTGTCTGCCCACCACGGGCATCGAAACCCGGATTCTAGCGTTGTAAGTCCGCAGACATTCCGCTGTGCCACTGGGGGGCATTGTAGAAAGGACTTATAGTTCGAAATCAGAATTTTGTAAATTTTTCTGCGACATTTAAAAAGTAATAAACCCAGGATTCACTGTACGTTTTCCCCAAATGACCTTAAAAATACCACATCGAATGTAGAAGAAAAACGATACTACCTTATGCCCATGGGTTGGAAACAAAATCTAAAAAAAAATATCTAAGATACATTCAAAAGCAGCTCCACTTTACAAAAAATTCGTTCTATTGTAAGAAGAAAAAAGTAGCAGAGAAAATGCTATGTTCTGTGTCCAATGTACACGCCGTGACAAATATGCCAATAAAACAAAGCGACCTATAAAGGTAAGCATTTAAGGAACATCAATGAGACACAAGGCATCACACTCAGCCTTAGTCACATACTCCAGTGACAACATCTGCCAAATCGACTGAATCAGAGTAAAGGTCATTGTTCGGGAATTCAATACCACAAAGAGGAAACTAAAAGAAACCATTGGGATTAAAAACAACCATTGAAGACCCCTAAAGGAATAAATAAAGATAATAGAAAAATTCCATTTAACAATGCAAGTAATATCTTCTCAAAAATAAAAATATTGTTGAATGCTAGAAATCTATTGAGCCCGGCATGGCCAGGTGGATAAGGCGCTCGACTCACAATCTGAGGGTCGCGGGTTCGAATCCCTGTCACACCAAACACGTTGTACATTTGCTGTTATGTTAAACTTATATTAAAGTTTTTCTTCATTACCCATTCAAGCCGTCTCCAACTATTATTGATCTTAGATCTGTAACTGATTGAATGGTCAGAATGAAACTTTAAGAGAATACTTAGGTCAATAAACAGGCTGTTCGTTTTGTTATAAGCTATCGTTTATTAACAA
>NW_013667865.1:46950-48011 GCF_000517525.1 Limulus polyphemus | reverse complement strand
CTATCTGTGCTCTGCCCAAAAATGAAAATATTGTTGAATACAAGAAACCTATTACCTTAAATGAATTTATAAACATTATTTTGATTTTATTTCATCAAACTGTCTTTGTGTCAATACAGTTTCCATAATATGTTTTCTGTATTATACTTTTATGTTAATCTTTAACTTATATTCAGTTGTTTTAACAAACAAGTTTTATATTTTATGTAGCTATGACATTTTAAAGTATTTATAAATTTCCTAAAATGTGTTCTAGTTTCCGACGAAGGCGTTGGCGCTTGAATTGAAAGTTATCCAAACCTGAAGTTCTTTGAAATAAGGCCTAGCAATATAATCCTGTTGATAATGTTAGTGGAAAAGATAATTGTTCTAAATCCTTAGTATTCCATTCAAGACTTTTCAAGTAAGTTCATTCAATATTGCAGATATATGGTCATGGACCATCGTTTGAGCCTGTGATAGTTGTGTGTAAAACTAAATATAGTGTGGATATCGCTACGTAATCCTCGAGAGACCAAAGTGAGTTTTGTGTCTCCCAAAGTTTAGTCTTATATATTATTATATAAAAAACTAATTATAACTCATACTTGTGTCACTGTATGAAGCAAAAAATAGACATCGCAGCTAGAATTTATTTTTAGGAAAAAGTCAGTCTAAAAATTACACTTTTCGGCGTAAATGGAAGTCGTGGACATAAATTTTTAATAAGCATATTTTCGAACAACTTACCCACAGAAATGTTTACAAATCTCTATATATTTTCTTGTTGTTTTAGTGTTGTTTTCCGTTTTATATCCATGTTAGTTTATGTTTTACATTTTGCTTAATATAATAATGTATTTCTAAGAAAATTGCGACTTTAACGTTCTTCAACTGTTTGATAAATTCATTTTTCGTTTTTGTCTATGCTGTTGATAATTTTCCTTTTCTTAAATATCAGTAATTTATCATTAAATGATATTAATTAGTAGGAAGTCAATGTTCGGGAATCGGTTCTTGTAGATCGGAATTAATTAAATATCTGTTTGTTTGTTTTGGATTTCGCGCAAAGCTACACGAGG
>NW_013667865.1:24596-45992 GCF_000517525.1 Limulus polyphemus | reverse complement strand
CTGTCCGTAATACCGTACCAACTGCTACACAAAGGATTATCTGTCCGTAATACCGTACCAACTGCTACACAAAGGATTATTAGTGGCTAGCTATCCTTCATAGCGCACCAACTGCTACACAAAGGACTACCTACGTCTAGTTGTCCCTAATAGCATACCAACTGCCATACAAAGGACTACCTGCGCCTAGTTGTCTCTAATAGCGTACCAACTGCTACACAAAGGGTTATCTGCCCATAGCTTCCCTAATAGCGTACCAACTGCTACACAAAGAGTTATCTGCACCTAACTCCTGTTATAATGTGACGGTCAATCCCACTATTCGTTGGTAAAAGAGTAGCCCAAGAGTTGGCGGTGGGTGGTGATGACTAGCTGCCTTCCTTCTAGTCTTACACTGTTAAATTAGGGACGGCTAGCGCAGATAGCCCTCGTGTAGCTTTGCGCGAAATTCAAATACAAACAAAGTACAGTGAACGATATTCTAATCTATAATCGACGAGTCTAATAAAGCAGAACCTATAGTTACATACATTTATGCTACGAACTGAAGCGGCAACATCTTTAGTTAAATGCTACTCAGAATATCAAAGAAAGTTTGCCAAGATATTAATATATTAATATATATATATAGAAACTCATGGCTTTGGCAAAATAAAAATTTGAACGATGTCAATTCTTATTTAGTCTTCCGTATTTATAAATAATTTTTTATGATTACTTTTCAGTAAAAAGATGGAAAATATGCTTTTAATCTATATCTTTACAGGAAGCTAATCATGCAGCCTTAGCATGTTTTAAAGTGTTTAAATTTCTGATGTGATTTCTAAGAAATAATGGATCCGAATTCACTATTAAAGTAGGAAGCTACAAACTGTCATGATTAATCGTAATTTTGGATGATAAATTACAGACTTGCAGCATCAAACTATGTTTTTTCTACGAGAAATTAGAGCATGTCTTGTTGGGATATAAATAAATTCTGTACTTTTGCATGTAATATTTCCATCCCAGTGTTACCGATTAAGATGAATTTTCTTAAAGCCGATCTCACCCAAAGAAAGGCCCAGTAATAAAGTATTTCAAATATTTAAGATTTAGAGAAGAAAACAAAATTCCTTTTTTTAATTCAGGAGAACTCAACTGATCAGATTGTTTTTATGCACAGACAACTCGACAGATTTAATATGAACTTTTTTCAGTAAAACAAAGTAATTCATCACATTTAAATGACAATAAATTTGTGGATCTGTGAATGTACAATAGTCGAGGGTGAGAAGCAATTGTTCCAAAAGTATTTATAAATGTGAGATAGCGCTTACTTCAACGAGAACAGAAATATAGAAACGGGACAAAAAAACGAACTCGCCTTTCACTAAAGTCTTGACTGAAAAAAAATGAAAGAAAATTGCACAAATTTCGAAACGAGAAAATGGCGAAAGACTTCTGACTTTGTTTTAAGATTCTGCATCCAAACGAGAAACGCGTGTACCTATAATGAACGTGTGTTTCTCTTATGGTCACATATCTGAAACTTAAAGTTAGGAAACCAAAGAAATTGGGATGCCACAATATGGAGGTTTGTTTTAGTCTTATTGTGTTTATAAAACAGTTAGCTGTGCATAATTTATACCTGCACGAAGACAACTATCGTGTTATTAGAATACACAAATAATTCTGTAACAAATCGAAAATGGGAGATTAAAACAATCCAAGATAATTCTGTTATAAATACACTAATAGATGTATTAATAACTGTGTTGATACACAGACTGACAACACAAATTAATATACAATGAAACAAAGTAATATTCAGCCAAAAAACAAAAACACAAATTATACTTTGTGCATATGAAAATGTAGTTATTGTAGGTCTTGTCAAGATTTAATAATGGGAGAAATGTATATGCATTTTATATAATTAGATATAAACATAGTAAATACTTACTCCCATAAAGATACATTTAATGAGAAGATTTAAAAATATATGCTTACCAGTTTAGGGTTTGTCGTTGAAAAACATAATGCAGTCCTTATATGAAACTGGTAATATTGCTACTTCTAAGCGTAGCAAGGCCATTTCTTTATAACGCATTTACTAAGTTTGAAATTAGATCTCTACAGATCATCGAACGTAGCCTATAAGAACACATGTTCTTATAAGCAAATGTCTTCCACTTTCTTTCCGAGAATCACAAACTCAGTTATTTCAAATTAACAAACGCATTGTTCTGAAGCCCGATGCACATCCCTCGATCCTATTGGTTGAGAAACTAGTAAAGATTGTCCAGTAACAGAAACACGAAAATAATAAGGACACAAGGCAAAGTTTTACTTTACTAAACTCTGAACGAAATGAATGGTAAATGTATCCCGTTAGATTCGTTAGCATGTTTAAAATTTGAATCCTGGGATGCATGGTTCATAAGCCGTTGTCGTAGATATTTGCTCCTTATTCTGAAGAAGTTAACTTCTTTTAGGGTCAGCTAGGCACAGATGACCTTTTGTGTAGCAGTTGGTACTCTATTAGGGACCCCCACGGCTGAAAGGGCGAACATGTTTGGTGTGAGAGGGATTCGAACCAGAATTAAATATCTCCATCTTCTTATTTTCAGAAATATTTCATTATTTTCTATGAACTATAAACTATTTTATGTTATGCATGAACACGTTATGATAGATTAAGCACATGTGGACAAAAACATGTAGCGATTAATAACATTTTGGTCTTGTTTATATATTTTAACGCCTGCCAGTGGAACGGCGGCATGTCTGCGGACTTACAACGCGAGAAACCGAGTTTCGATACCCATGGTGGGCAGAGCACGCATAGCCCATTGTGTAGGTTTGTGCTTAATTTAATGAAAATAGCAAAAAAAAGACATACATGAACAGTGTATTGACTTTCATTGTTGCAAAGGCATACCAGCTTTTGAGCCCATATACTCAAACAAACAGTGCTTCACAGAAATTGGTCATCTATATAGTTTTTCTTCTGGCTTTTCTTGATGTCAGAGTTGGATTGTCCATCGAATTGTTTTAAAATATGAGTAGGGGAAATTTAGACTTGCGAAAAGTAGGATCTTAGAGTTGAAATATTTTCATAACTTTTATAAGTTTCATAACTCAAACAACCTGTCTTTTATAGAAATGGGTCATCTATATAATTTTTGCTTACGGTTTTTATTGATGTCAGAGTTAGAACGTGTACCACTGTTTTATAATTTAAGTAAAGAAAATTTGAAGTTATGAAAAGGGGGACCTTACGATTGAAGTATCTTCATACCATTTACTTCACTCTTGTACAACCTATGTGACAGAGTTTTATAAATGTTAGGAATTTCTTACGTTGTATTTTACTTCCAAGATAGTTACTATTGCCTGCCTTTAAACTTGACTTCAGATGCATAATCTCTCTAGTTTTAGACAGTCTAGGCTGTTCCTGTCTTCTCTTTGAAGTGTTGAGCTATAACGACCACTAATTAACGTAACCTCGTGAGATTTGCAATCCTACTGTTGCAGAAGGATATGACTTCACAACTTCTTGCATTTCAATGATTGTGGTTGATTCTCCTGGCAAGGTAATTATAACTGTCAGGTCGAAACCTTTAGATTAAGCTTGATGCTTCAAAACTGCAGTTGTGTCTGACAGACAGGAATATTTTGAGTAATTTTCAGCTAGTTGTATATATATATATATGTGTGTGTGTGTGTGTGTGCAATTAACTGTTTCATTTTCTTGTTTTATCATAATTGTGGCATTTTATTCTTTAATGTTTCAATATTTTTTTTAGTTTCCTGTTAATAAAGTTTTATTTGCTATATTTTTTCGCATTATTGCAGCTTGGATTATTTCTTTTATGCGACCACATAACATATTTACTGATTGAAAAAACCTGGTAGATATCTTGTTATGCAGATTTGGTCTTGGATTTACTAGTATACCATAGGAACAAAGTAAAAAAATGGTGCATTGAATAATAGGATTTAATTTTTATAGTGAGTACATATTTAGCTTTGCAAATTTATCATGTTGTTTGATTAAGTTGTTTTGTCTAATGTCATATCTGTATTGCATCAAAGGGTTTACGGTGCAGCTGGAGGAGTCAAGAAAGAAGTGAAGAAGTTATCCGTATTGCATCATAGGGTTTACGGTGCAGCTGGAGGAGTCAAGAAAGGAGTGAAGAAGTTATCTGTATTGCATCAAAGGGTTTACGATGTAGTTGAAGGAGTCAAGAAAGGAGTGAAGAAGTCCAGTTCTTGACAGGAAATTCTTTCCAGCTCTTGCTCCATGTCTTGATTGGGTGGTGACTAACCGATTGTCCATCCAGGATATGGAATGGAAAATGTAATTCATCTTCACAACCTTCAGGATAGATGTTCTGCTATGAATTCAACCTATGTGGCGAATGTATTTATTGAGGTGCGAGGTGGTTCATGCTCTCAATTTTTCAGGTATTACTGTAAATCGTAACAGCCATGCAGAGATGAGACCAACTGTTCACTCTTCAATATGCATGGTGTGGGTAGCTTGAACAGGGGCACATAAAAAAAGGCAGGGCTATCTCTCTTTGTAATTGTGTACACTATCTTGGAGCTGGTGGTTGCTCTTTTCTTTTCATTGGTAATGAATTTATTGTTAAAACCCTGACTCTTGATTAACTTGAGCTGGGTAGTAATCAGAACTACCCCTCACTTTTTTTTCATACTACAAGTTGGGTGTGAAATTCCTGCTCATTTCTATTCCTAGATTTATTTTCGAAGAGAAGTAAAGAGTCGATGTTATATAATAGTTGAAGACACCACTTGCATATTTTTTTAAACTTTGAAGCTAGAGGATTTGATCCATGTGAAGTTTGTAAATTTATCAGTACCATCCATATTGGCATCAGTTCCATCCCTATTGGTATCAGTTCCATCCCTATTGATGCCCGGCATGGCCAGCTAGTTAGGGAGTTCGACTCGCAATCTGCGGGTCGCAGGTTCGAATTCCCGTCCTGCCAAACATACTCCCCTATCAGCCGTGAGGGCGTTATAATGTGACGGTCAAACCCACTATTCGTTGGTAAATAGTAGGCCAAGAGTTGGCGGTGGGTGGTGATGACTAGCTGCCTTCTCTCTAGTCTTACACTGCTAACTTATGGACGGTGCTAGCGCAGTTAGCCCTCGTGTAGCTTTGCTCGAAATTCAAAAACAAACAAATATACATATATCATTTGAAATGCTCATTGAGTCTGTGTTTCTACTTTTGAGGAAATTCAAAACAAACAAACAATCCATCCCTATTGATGACCTTTGCAGATTCAATGAGTTACTCAGGTAGCTGACCATCTACATCGATCAGCAGCCCAAACAAGTTGACACAGACATTGTTAATAGCAGAGTATGTCATTTTATGTACTAGGGTGTCATAGATAGAATTGTACAGGATTCAATAAACATATTGGCTTTCGTTGTTGAATAGCTGTATAACGTTTTGAGCATGTACACACAAACAACCCGAGTATACACAGAAATAAGACTTCACCTCACTGGTTACTAACACCAAATAAGACACGAAATGTCGAAGGGTGAGTTGCACTAGAAACATTAACATTGGACAATTACCGTGACCACGAGATCGTTATTTATATATATATGTGTATGTGTGTGTGTGTTATATGTCTGTTTGGACATCAATCTTAAATCATGCTTCAACATAATAATACCTGATCTGGGTTGAAGTTTAATGGAGTTTCAGATTTACTTTAATTCAGCTTTAGGGCAACCCACGAGAGGGAAGAGGAATTATCGAATTTTCAGATCATGAATTACATCCCTATATAACCTGTGGTACAGAATTTTAAAAGTTTTGCTTATTTCTTGTGTGGTGTTATAGTTTCAAATGTTTACTATATCGTCAGCTTAGGTGTGTCCTTTCTCTAATTATTGCCAATTATTTAGCTGTCTCTATCTTATCGTTGGTTTGTTGGACCTTGCAAACCACCAAGTTGACTTTGTGAAGTTTTCAACCCAGCAGTCACGTGGGAGGGTTGCCTGATTATGATTAGTTCAATTAGCAGAGGAAATAAGCAAAAATAGGTGAACCAGGGCCTTTAGATCACACAAATAGGAAACTTTTTGGTTATAGCTGATCAACAGAGGGGAGGTATTTGTTCAAGGTTAAAACTTGTTGTGTACGTGCATATTGTATTATCTCACTTTCTTTTTTAACGTAATTGTGAAGTGTTTAACATTTTGAATTATGTGCTGTTTTGTATTGTGCTAATACAATTGAATTTTTTATTGGTGTAAACTGGTTTTAGTCTGGCTTATTTTCGATCCTAACACATGAGTAATACACTGACTAATTTAATCCTGCAGATTTCATGATATCACGTATTTCGCCTTGGATTTCCTAGTTGACCACATAATCTGCCCATATTTCTTTCTCTTGAGATAAACTAGGACATTGTAATGAGGTTATAAGTATGTAGCAGATGTCAAACATGTATATGAAGCTTAATCTAGAGTAAATTAGCATTTCATTCTTTTAGCCAGAGTCCCATATCAGTCAGAAAAAGCTTAGTTTTTCAAGTTTTTTGTTGGATTATTTGTTTGTTTTTTTTCTAATTTCGCGCAAAGCTACACGAAGGCTATCTGCGATAGCCGTCCCCAATTTAGTAGTGTAAGACTAGAGGGAAGGCAGCAAATCATCACCACCACCAACTCTTGGGCTACTCTTTTATCAACTATATCAACTATCCCAATAGTGGGACTGACCGTCACATTATAACGTCTCCACGGCTGAAAGGGCGAGCATATTTGGTGGGACGGGGATTCGAACCCACGACCCTCAGATTTCGAGTCGAGCGCCCTAACCACTTGGCCATGCCGAGCCTTTTTATAAGAATTCATATATTTCTTTAAATTAACTTTAGTGTATAAATATACAGATTCGACAACCTGTAAACGTTAAATTTATGCCACCTATTCGGGAAATGTTTAAATATATTTTACTGTAATAACAACAATCATTATTGACTCTATTATTAGCTAAATTGTTTCAAATACTAACTTATTTTGGACTACAGGAAAGCTTAGAAGAATTCTGGAAAGTATTTCGTGGCGAGTTATCTATATATGTTTTTAGTTAAGATGCGTCAACAGCAACCTTGTTTAGCGGAATAAAAAAGGAGGTCTGGGAGAGAAATAACCTATATCAGAGGTGATTTATATTTCATAAGTGAGCATGCTTCATCAGCAAGTTTTCGTGGATAAATTTCAGCAATGTGCTTAGATCTATTCGGCAGGGATTAAGTCGTTCTACTGCATCTTTGATAATATAAACCATGTGAACGACGTCTAACTACGACAGCTGGTTTATCCAATAGTTGAACAGGTCCAACAATAAGGCTTAACTTGAAGAAAACAGATTAATGTTTGCTTAACTTAGAAAATATTTTTAGATGTTTAATAATGTTTATGTTTTTATCACGTGATCATTTCTACTCTGTCATTTTGATACCCTACCACGTGCTCTAATTATAATCTGAACATCATGACTAATGTGTAGAGATAAGAACAAGTTCTAAAATATATTTTACATAGTAGAGCACCTTTAAAGGTAACTTAATGAAAAATCTTACTTTGTAGGTTTTGACAGGTTGTGTTTTGGGCTAATTCGTTAAAATAATGTTTTAGCATTTACTATACACATGGTTCTATTAATTCTATAAAAAATTATCAACCTACACGCTCTCGTTAATTTTGATATAATTATCATCATAGTTCTTTCCAAAATTTATTAGTTGTGAAATATAAAGCAAAAGACGGTGTAATAAACATAACTAATAACCCATAGCCGACTGTAGAAAATTATTCTTTGTCGAGTTATAGTAAGCAGTGTCTAAAACATAGCTCTGTCGAAGTACAGAGTTGACAAACTCGTATTGACTGAAGATAGAAATCGTCAGGTAATGAGTAAATGGAACTCAAAATCAAGCATAGAAACTGTCAAAGTTTTACCACAAAAAGATTTATAATCAAACGCAGAAAAAACTGTTATAATCCTATCTTAGTAAGTCAAGGATAAAGACATATAGTCGAATGTTGGTAAAGTATTATCTTAATAAAACTTATAGTCGAAAGTAGATGGAAATTGTCATTGTTCTATGTTAATAAGTCAAGCATAAAGATTCGTAGTTGCATGTTGTCAAATTTTTATCTTAATAAGACTAATAGTTAAACATAAACAAACACTGTTAAAATCTTATCTTAATAAGTCAAGAACAAAGATTCATAGTCGTATGTTGTCAAATTACTATCTTAATAAGACTAATAACAAAACGTAAACAGACCCAGTTAAAATCCTATCTTAATAAGACTAATAACGAAACGTAAAAAGACTCAGTTAAAATCCTATCTCAATAAGACTAATAATGAAACGTAAACAAACCCAGTTAAAATCCTATCTTAATAAGACTAATAACGAAACGTAAACAAACCCAGTTAAAATCCTATCTTAATAAGACTAATAACGAAACGTAAACAGACCCAGTTAACATCCTATCTTAATAAGACTAATAACGAAACGTAAACAGACCCAGTTAAAATCCTATCTTAATAAGACTAATAACGAAACGTAAACAGACCCAGTTAAAATCCTATCTTAATAAGACTAATAACGAAACGTAAACAGACCCAGTTAAAATCCTATCTTAATAAGACTAATAACGAAACGTAAACAGACCCAGTTAAAATCCTATCTTAATAAGTCAAGGATAAACACTTGGAGTCTAATGTTGTTGAAGTATTATTTAAATAAACCTGATATCGAAATTAGGTATCAACCGTCATAGTCCTGTATTAATAGTCCCCAGTGGCTCAGTGGTAAGTCTGGAGGACTTGAAAGTTAAAATTCGGTGGGCAGAACACAGATAGCCCATAAACAAAACCTACATGTATATACAAATAAGTCAATGATAAAGACTCATAGTCGAATATTGTCAGATTAATATCTGAATAGAACAAATAGTCATACATATACTCTGATAAACTTCTACTTTAATAAGAATAGTCATACATACACTCTGATAAACTCCTACTTTAATAAGAATAGTCATACATATACTCTGATAAACTTCTACTTTAATAAGAATAGTCATACATATACTCTGATAAACTCCTACTTTAATAAGAATAATCATACATATACTCTGATAAACTCCTACTTTAATAAGAATAGTCATACATATACTCTGATAAATTCCTACTTTAATAAGAATAGTCATACATATACTCTGATAAACTCCTACTTTAATAAGAATAGTCATACATATACTCTGATAAACTTCTACTTTAATAAGAATAGTCATACATATACTCTGATAAACTCCTACTTTAATAAGAATAGTCATACATATACTCTGATAAACTCCTACTTTAATAAGAATAGTCATACATATACTCTGATAAACTCCTACTTTAATAAGAATAGTCATACATATACTCTGATAAACTTCTACTTTAATAAGACTATGTGTCAGAACACTGAGTTAACAAGCTTCTTGAAAAGTGAAGGCAGAAACTGTCAACACAATGATTTTCAATAATTTTCCCTCAAACGTTATGGGAAACCTTTAATTTTCTTTAGCTTATCGAGGTTCAAGGTTGAGTGACAGATGAAAGCTAAAACTACCGATGTTTTGCATTGCTAGATTTACAGTTAAACGTTCTCAAATAACTATCGTTGATCTGACAATAAATGTTAAAGTGTAAACTGAAAGCTGTTGTCGATGATTTGTCTTGCCGGGTCAGGATTAATAGCTGAATGTTAATCATAAACTGTCATTGTTCTTACTTATCAAAAAAGTGAAATGAAAACAAAGCTGTCGACGTTTTGACTTGTTGTAATTTAGGTTCTAACGTAAACTACAAAATACTTCCACTTTTTACATTTAATTATATTTATTATATTTTATCGGTATTTCATTACTTCATAGTATTTAACCTATACCACCTACTGGTGAACTAGTGTACTAATTTTGCTCTATAATCTTATGTTAATATGACAGCAAACTTTTTAACTACTCTTTCTGATATCATTCTTAACAACGCTACGGTGATCATTATTTCATTCAAACATATAGTGTTGTGGTCCAAATTGCATGAATTCAAGTTAGGATCCCGTTTATGATAATAAAAACTAGCATATCACGACCTTAAATAACAACTGAATTAAATCAAGTGGAATAGATTATAAGTTATATACATATAAGGCCCCAGCATGGCCAGGTGGTTAGGGTGCTAGACTCACAATCGGAGGGTCGCGGGTTCGAATCCCCGTCCCGCCAAACATGGTCGCTCTTTCAGCCGTGGAGGCGTTATAACGTGACGGTCAATCCCACTATTCGTTGATAAAAAGAGTAGCCCAAGAGTTGGCGGTTGGTGGTGATGACTAGCTGCCTTCCCTCTAGTCTTACACTTCTAAATTAGGGACGGTGCTAGCGCAGATAACCCTCGTGTAGCTTTGCGTGCGAAATTCAAAAACAAACATATTTATATATATCATTTGAAATGTTCATTGAGTCTGTGTTTCTACTTTTGAGGATGGCGAACAAATCGTATGGAAGATAAATGGAACACAAAGTATATTTGACAAACAGTTTCCTTCAAATTCAATCTTACTTCACATTAGCCCCATTGTAATATACCCCCTCTCCAACCTCTCGAATCTAAAATATATTTGATCTGTTGAATGTGGCGACTTTTGAGCGGTCAGTCTGGTAACCTTTCCAATCGATTCAATTAATAAATTAATATTTGGTTTCTTAGTTTTAATGAAAAAATACTATAAAGTAGTACCCTACTCGCATCCATATTGGCCAGCCCTCTGGTGGCTTAGCGGTAAGACTGTAGGCTTATAACGGTAAAACTCTGATTTCGATATAGCGATGGACATAGCACAGATTTGCCCACTGTGTAGCGTGGCACTTAACAACAAATAAACTATAAATAGGAACTGCTCCCCCTCATTATCTTGATCCTTTACATTGGAGTTATATGACACTAGAAGCGAGTACTTTATCGCCATCTTTAGATCTTAAAGATATTTTGTCTTATCGCCATAGAAGCATATATTTAAGATCAATCACATTCATAAAACAGAATGGATATTTATTCACGGATCTGACTCGAAAATAACGACGATTCATGAATGACAAAATCCTGAAGAAACAAATATACAAATCATTAAGTTCTTCACTTCTATATTTTTGGTACTAATGTATGTTAACTTTGAATAAGGAACCAACGACCAGCTAATAATGAACTCAAAACAGGAAAAAGCTAATACGTTTGACTACTTCAAGCATTAATTATTTACTTCAAAAATACACAAACACTAAATTTTTACTACTGCTCTCTTTGATGAGTGGTTACCAGATTTGTTTTACGAAACCTTTTTCTTAACCCGCAGGATATATATCTGAAGGAGATTAACCAGAAACTGACAATAATTACTCTTATTAGAAAATAGCAAGAGCAGTGTGACATCGCAATATATATAAACACTTTATGCTTAGCTGGCCCACTATAGGTTTCCAGGAAAAAATGTCGCAACATCTTTTTATCTGTGTTTTAAAATACGCCATTTAAGGGTTAAAGTTGAGAAGAAATGTCTTTATTAACATCTTGTTACTCAATACTCACATTAGCCTCTTAAGAGTAACGTTTTAAAAATTACTTCCAGTCACAACGTAATATTTAATGAATGTTATTACTTCAGAAAGTGACCATTTTGACTTGTACTTGACAGTAAGTGTTAAGTATCTTTATTGATTGACGTAATGTTTGGAAGCTAAACATATGTATAGTTAGGTATTAATTTTACATTTCAGTCCGATATGATATTATAGTATTTGATAGCTGTATCTTACATCGTTATCAGTTTCTGCATGTCTATATTACAAGTCTTGGGAGAAATTTTCTTTATGAATCTATCGCTTGAATTTCAAAAAATTAAATTCAAAAATAGACAAAATTTTTTTTTCAAACTGTGTATAAAATTTCACACATTTTTCTGTCTTTCTTTTCTAAGCAGTGATATGTTTTTAACACACGAAATTTCAAACTTTTTTTTCCATTATATTTGAAGCCAAACATATTTCTACTTTTCACAATTCACTAGTACAATAAGTATTTTTCATCGGAAAATGTTATATTTCTCCAGATCACAATTTTAAACTTTCAGTTTTTTCTTCTCTACAAAAATTTTAATCAGGAACAGCTTATTGTGCTTATAGAATATATTTCTTTCATCTGCTTGGTTGTATTACTACTTTAACTTTAAAACTGTTGTTTCTGTAGCACAAAGCTACACGATGTGCTGTCTACGCTCTGTCTGTTGCTAGGAAACGAATCCCGGATATTAGCGGAGACATGCCGCTGATCCACCGGGGGCCAACTTTAAAGCATGCTAATTTAAAAATACGTGTATTCGCACATTCAGCTGTAACTGTGGTAATGCACTTGAAATAAAATGCTTTAGATAAAGATCCTCCAAAGGAGGTTTATTAAAATGCGTTAACATGCACATAAATTTATTTCATTTCGGACACATTTTGTAAAAAAAGGCGCAATTTAAATTTCCTTGTATTCCACGAAGCGCACATTTCCTTCAGCATTAGAGACATCTTTAGTATTAGAGATCACTGTAAGTTTCTTATTCAGAAATTAATTTTAGATTGGCCAATTTAAGTTCGTACAAGCTCGATCCAGGTAATGAAATATAACAGAACGTTTGTATACACGCTGCGTGGAGTAAAATTTACTTAGATGAACTAAATGTATTCTTATATCTCACTTCATTTTTGATGTCAAGAATTTTCACCACAACGAATAAATCCTAATGCAAATTTAACACGCAGGAACCATTTTGTCTATGTGTGTGTGACATGCATACTGAACTGTTGTTATACAAGATACAGGTTTAAAACAAAAAACTCACCAAGAACAGAAACGTGTGAATGAGTGATGTTCTGTAAAATCCAATAAATCGCTACAAGAATAAAACAAAGAAATCCTTCTTGTATTGTTTAATAATTTGTGAGAAGCATATATATATATATATATATGTATATACTTCTCACAAGTTAGTAAACAATACATATATAAGTATATTAGGCAGTTACGTAACAAACTGTTGCTATTGTTTTTTTCTAAACCTCACAAGTTATTAAACAATATATATATATATATAAGTGTTTTAGGTAGTTACGTAACAAACTGTTGTTATTGTTTTTTTATAAATTATAACAATGCATTTTTAATACAGTTTATAAAAATTATATTCACTGCATATACATAAATATTTCTTTTAGTTTGTAGCCTCTTGCAAAAGTAACTTAATTGCCAAAATTTCTGCTTTATTCATTTGATATACTGGTAACGAGCATCTACATGTCTACAGCTGTAGAAACAGATGAATTCTGGTTGCCTTTAGAATTTCCCTTTAAGTTAATCTAATGTTCTTTTTGTTATGATATAAGGATGAACCATGAGTAGGAGAAACGTTATCAGTTCTTTCGCTTCATCCGTTGACTCCATCAAATATCATTTTAATTTGCCTTTCTTATATAGTGGGTATTCTTTATCGACTTCCAGGAAGGTTTTATAGCCTCATCACGAATGAAACTTTACTGAAGACGACAACACGACAGCTTCTGTTTGGAAAGAATAAATTTGATGAGTATTAGCGCACTATTTTAAAATAACATACAATATATAAAAAATCCCACATTACATTATCTGTTACTCAGAAATAATAAACGACAGATAGACGAATAAGTAAACAGACAAAAAAGACAATATTCGTCGCTAACAAGATGAATGTGAATTCTGTACATGTATTTATGTATACATAAATATGTATCAAAATATATACTCGAGTGGTTATTATAAATTGATTGTAAATAATCGGTTTAAAAACATCGATATTATTTTATTAATATTATGTATATTTATGTACATAACGTCCTAATTATCCTAATCATGATTTACATTTATAGGACAATACAAACTAACAGTAATAAGTAGCTTGCCGTCTGTAATTTCGAACTGATAGACGGCAACTTTTTTCTAATTAAATAATAATATTTGGCTGTGATTCTTATAACTAATCACGACCTTAAAGTGCGGAGGATGAACTTTCGGTAACAAGACGCGAATTATGGACAGTCAGATACATATTCCAGCACGTTAACAAATTGGGCCACACCCGCTATGATAGCTTTGTTTCATCTTCTTTCAACAACCCTCAACATAAAAAGAAAGTGGTGACGTACGTTATTGTTTTTCAAATTTTCTGGAAAGTTTATGAAAGAAAATGGAAAATTCTTATGAGCTAATAATGTATGAAAGCTTCAACAGTTTACATGAAAAAAAATGGTTAATTGGTTCATAGAACATAGTGCAAGTTTTGTCAAATTAGTCTAGGAGAGGTAAGCTGGGTTTTCAGGCTTCGTTTAATACTTTGAAGGTCTGATTTGGTTTTCTGGAAGAAATTATCTCCACACTTCTTTGTATAAGTTTTAAACTAAAACACGTCATTTAGTAATATCTAATCAAAATCTATATAACACATTGATTCAATAATATCCAATCAGAAGCTACGTAACCCATCATTCAGTAATATCCAATCAGAAGCTGTGTAACACATCAGTAATATCCAATCAGAAGCCGTGTAACACATCAGTAATATACAATCAGAAGCTACGTAACACATGATTCGTTGTTTTAGCACAAAAATATCTATAAATATTAACAGTTTCATAAACTTTATTGTAAATATCTTCTTTTATCTAAGTAGAAAAGTTACCACAAGAAGCAAGCTGTTAGGTAAGAAAAGCAAACGTCAAGCAAGCTACTTACGTGTAAATTGAAACAAATAATTTTGACTTGGAAATGTTAAACTTCGTATATATTCTGTCATGAATTATTTCTTTAATTTTATACAAAATGTCTAGGAAAGACTACTGTACTTTTAGTTGCTGTATTAGAAGTAAAAGTGTACACATTCGCAAAGCAATTTATACCCACATATTCACAGACACATTAGCTCTACATCAATAAGATAGCTGCTATGACGATACACAGTTAACAATAATACATATTACAGCATAATACTCGGAACTTCTTGACCACAAGATGATTCTACTGTAAAGCTAATGTTAGAATTCGGCTTGAAAACGTAATGGGGGGGGGGGAATCTCCAGTGTCACAAAACTGGTCAGTTTAATCCAGAGATTGCTTTGTTCACAATCAGCTTGTATTATATTAGGTATTGAGTTATTTGTAATTAGTATTCGATGTGTTGTTTAATCCAACTTCTAATTATTCTAGTTATATAGACAAAGTAGACAGTGTGTCAGGAAGAGGGTTGCTTACATCTGTGTCTGGTTGCTTTTACTAGGGAATATGCCCCACTGGTATAAACTAACAATGTAGTAGACTAGTTGACTGTGCACGTGAATGTGGTAAACTGTGAAGTAAAGTGAAATTAGCTTACGACCATTTACATTAAAAAAAGTTGTTCTAATTCCTGCTACACAGATAGCTAAGAATTGACGAAAAAATACTTATTACCTAAACCACAGTTTGCTTATATTCTAAAAAGTCTTCGTGTTCACAAATGAAGATGCGAGAAGAGAATAGATTTACATAAAATATTTTCATTCGCAGCTCATGATTGGTTGATAACATAGGCTTCTGACTTTTTACACCATGGTTATAAGTATAAGATACACGGAAACAAAGTGTCACGCAAAACAAAAACTGATACCTGCGTCAACATACCATGGTTATATGTATAAGATACCCCGGAACAAAGTGTCACACAAAACAAAAACTGATACCTGCGTCAACACACCATGGTTATATGTATAAGATACCCCGAAACAAAGTGTCACACAAAACAAAAACTGATACCTGCGTCAACACCCCATAGTTATATGTATAAGATATCCCGAAACCAAGTGTCACACAAAACAAAAACTGATACCTGCGTCAACACACCATGGTTATATGTATAAGATACCCCAAAACAAAGTGTCACACAAAACACAAACTGATACCTGCGTCAACATACCATGGTTATATGTATAAGATACCCAGAAACAAAGTGTCACACAAAACACAAACTGATACCTGCGTCAACACACCATGGTTATATGTATAAGATACCCCGAAACAAAGTGTCACACAAAACAAAAACTGATACCTGCGTCAACACACTATAGTTATATGTATAAGATACCCGGAAACAAAGTGTCACACAAAACACAAACTGATACCTGCGTCAACACACCATGGTTATATGTATAAGATACCCCGAAACAAAGTGTCACACAAAACAAAAACTGATACCTGCGTCAACACACTATGGTTATATGTATAAGATATCCCGAAACAAAGTGTCACACAAAACAAAAACTGATACCTGCGTCAACACATCATGATTGGGAGTATACGGTACTCTGAAACAAACTGTCACATAAAATAAATTACTTGCAACATACAAGAAAATCCGGGGGAAGTTTTTTCTAGGCCAAACTCCAGTCAGATCTTTTTCTAAAAGGTGTTGCATGAATCTTTAAAGATGAGTTATTTTGAGAATCTCCTCCTGGACTAAATTATTAATTATTGAAATAACTTTATACCAAAAAAAAAAGTGCACATCTATAATGATGCTTATTGCAGGTAAAAAAAAAAAATCACGTTATCGTTTACAGTTTATATGCCATAAAAAGAATAATTCTTAACTAAAAGATGTTTGTCCAATAATTACCCTGAAACTTAACGCGTATCAGTAGGTAGAATGGTACGAAAAAACAAACCTTATATTAAAGCTTATATTTCCGGTAAGTAATGAGCCTGTTTTTGATACCCACTTCCATATTTCGTTATCTAAGTTACCAAAGCCCCTGACGCAAGTCTTATATTTATTGACGTATCGGGTTGATAAGAATTTGGCTCGCAAATTTAGATTATATATTCTTAGCATACATATTTCTAAGCATACAATTCTCTGTAATAGCATCTATAATATCCAAATTATTCTGTATACTATGGTCGTTTATTTCTCTTGATGTACACATTTATCTTGTACTAACATTCCGTACATAATTCAGGGTAATAAAGAAACTGTATAGCACACTATAGAATATACACATACGTGTGTCCCAAACACACGTTCATATAGGTAAACGAATTTCTGTACGTGTGTATGTTCAAGACTTTCCATTGATTTTTCATTAAGAAATGATTATGTGCTTATTTGTCGGAACAGTGAAACAGATATAGAATGTAGCTTCTAGCGTGTTCCCATGTGACTTGAGTTAATGAGAAATCGTTGAAACATTCACTTCAAGCTCAGCGAAACCGAAACTCTGAAAGAAGCAGCTAAAACTTTACCCTACTGTTCAATAAAAGCTATAAAACTGTTTAATTGCTTGAAAAACAAAAGATTACTACTTAGAATTAATCTACATATATTTGTAAAGAATCAACTTTGGGACTTGAAAATAATAGAAAGTAAAAAAAAGTACACTCTCACATCTATTCACGAAGGCTTGTTCTCGTCATATCTGTGAAATTTAAACCTTGACACGTGTACTATATGTTGTGATAGAGTCTTGAAAATGAAGCTGAGAATTTTTAATTTTTTTCCGCATTTCTCAGAAAGCTCTGAAGACTTCAAAAGTCTGATACAATATAGAGTATAGTTGAGCTTAAGTTTAAAATAGATCCATTTACGTTCGGTCTCAGAATGTATATTTAAACGTGTTCTCAAAAATATTGTAACTGAATTTATATTTTTAATTTCAATATATTATTGAAATTAAATTGGTAAGTTGACATTTTCTGACACCGATTTACTAATTTACTATAATTTTTTAAATTTAATCACTTCAAATGCTCTCCTTCAACATTAAAGAGAACATTGCTGGACCATCACACTAATACCAGAAAACAAAATAACGCTAACAAAATTCATTGTTTAAACATTTCACTGACACCAGAAAACAAAATAACGCTACCAAAAGTCATTGTTTAAACACTTCACTGACACCAGAAAACAAAATAACGCTACCAAAAGTCATTGTTTAAACACTTCACTGACACCAGAAAACAAAATAATGCTACCAAAAGTCATTGTTTAACCATTTCACTGACATGAAAAAAGAAAATAATGCTATCAAAAGTCATTGTTTAACTATCTCACTGATACAAGTAATCAAAATAATGCTACCAGAAGCAATTTTTGTGGCATATAGTGAAGTTGTAAATAAAAACACTTGTAGTCACTTGGTGCGTGAGCTTCTTTCTTATGAAGGACGTATTTTAAACCATTGTATATTGTAATTCAGTCAGTTACTTATCTAAAAAGCTGAATTAGTTTATTTATTGTAATGTTTATTTTTTTCAAGTTCTCAACGTAGCATTCCTTTTTTGTTGTTGTTTTTTTATCTGATGTGATCTTTTCGACTTTTGAGCAAATCGTGCTATTTGCATTTTCGTTAAGATGCTTATAGACAACTGAGTCGTAAGCTACTAATCCTGATAGTTTTCAGGATCTAATCTGAAAATGGAAGACAATTTACCATGAAGTAAAGTTAAAATATAAAAAATGACGTATTTCGAGTACTCCAATCCTGTGGTCGTGCTAAGATAATATCTACAGAAACTTGTTTAAAAATGTTGCTTATAAAACGAAATTGAATATTAGGAATACAGTCATTATACTTGATTCAATATCAAATTTTCAATAAAAATCAGTTTTCTAAAATAAATGTCCTTTACCTCCAGATAAAAGATATGTTTATTTTACTTACTTATTGACGTTTCAGATCTATATACCGTCATCAAGGCCTGGTTTTAGTTGGACGTCAGGCCTAGCCAGCAGTTATAGACCTTAATGAATGTAAAAAAAAAGTAGCAATAACAAATATATACTTAAAAGGAACTAAATAACGTATACTTCCAAGATTTGTTTTTAAATATTGCAGTCGTGCTACTAACTCTGAAAATAGTAAATCACAATTTCCATTATATATATATATAGAGAGAGAAATAGATAAAAGAAATAATGGTTTTGCCAAAAGTTCTGCACAACTGTTTATAGGCTTAGAAAAATGTTAGTAACATAAATCGTTCAACTGAGAAAATCATATCAAACAAAAAGCATTTTGTCAGGAGGTTACGAATTCATATAAAACAAACATTAGAATAAATCGCACGAATAAAGATTATACTAAAAAGACACTGCGAAAAACTGAGTGCAGAAGACAATACAGGGTGAAAGAGAACACCATAAAAACTAGGTGACAAACTGAACCACCGAGAAGAACATTGAAGCTAAATAGGATGAAGGATGAAATTTAGGCAATTGATAGCAACAACAATGAAAAACAACTAGACGAACGAAGACAGCTTGACAACTCAACCAACTTAGAAGAACTAAAAAATTAACCAACTAAGAGACAAAAATACAGACAACTAAAGAAACTGGCATACAAAAATAAGTGGGTAAAAATTCAGATCATTGAGAGAAATACCATAAGAGAACAAGTTGGAAGCGATAATCTAGTCCATTGAGGATCATGTAAAAGCCAACAAGGTGAAAAAATAATTTATGTAATGGAAGAACGCGCAGAAGTAAACCTTATAGGACAACTTAGACCATCGAGAAAAACATAAGAACAAACCCACTGAAAAAAAAGTATAAATTAGGTAATCAAGAAAAGCACAAGAGCAAACCAAAAAACATAAGACGTCTCAGACTATCCAAAGGCATAGTAGTAAAGTTGTTGAGAGAGAACAAATCAGGTTATCAAGAAGAATGTTAAGAAATAACAGGTACGTAATTTTGAGTGCTTAAAACATACCATAAGCTCAAGATTCAATGAAGAGAATGAAACTATGCGGGTGAAAACAAGAACAAAACAGTTGAAAGAAATATTTGTTTTATTAGGAAGAATTAAGAACAGGCCATGTGAAATAAAAATTTAGTTCTTTAACGGAAACATGAAAACACCTCACACTTATGGGAAGAATCCAGGACATACCGGAGTACAGAAGACAATTGGAGCCATAAAAGAAAACATGATAATAAACCAGTGAGCAGAATATATTACTCGCCATCGGGGAAAGGACATGAATATCCAGACAGCACAAGACAATTCGAACGAGCGAAGAGAATACGCGAACAAACCTGATCGAAAACGTAAAAAAAAAGAAAAAAAGATGATATTTTGGAAGTCTATGAACATAAGAAAATATGCGGAGTGAATATAAACAGTTCAGATCATCGAATAGAGCACAACAACAACCTGGATGACAGTTTGTTTGTTTTGAATTTCGCGCAAAGCTACACGAGGGCTATCTGCACTAGCCGTTCCTAATTTAGCAGTGTAAGACTAGAGGGAAGGCAGCTAGTCATCACCACCCACCGCCAACTCTTAGACTACTCTTTTACCAACGTGGGATTGACCGTCACATTATAACGCCCCCACGGCTGAAAGGGCGAGCATGTTTGGTGTGAAGGGGATTCGAACCCGCGACCGTCAGATTGCGAGTCGAGCGCCCTAACCACTCGGCCATGCCGGACCAACCTGGATGACATAAAAAACAACAACACAATGAGTTCACTTATGAAAATTTGGATCACAAGTTATCTTTAAATATTTTGAAGCAATGAGTATATATATACACACACAGCATGGTCACAAGTAAATAGACACTACCTTTTCAGAAAAAATGAAAATTTTTCAGTCATATTCACATGAATTGATATATTTATAATTTAATTAAGATCTAGTAGATCTTCCTTTCGCTTCGTGGAGTTCGTTGATCCTTTGGGGCTCGTGAGAATCATCTCGTCAATTTTAGATTGTGGGATTTTCGCCCACTCTTGCTTCAAAACTTGGAGTACATCGCTTTTCGAAGTTGTTTTTTTTTTTGTTGTTGTTGTTTCTTGACTTGCCGGTCGAGTATGACCCAAAGATTTTCGATAGGGTTCATGTCAGGAGATTGGCTCGGCCAGGGCAACTTCTGGATACCATTTTCTTCCTGCCACTTTTGGGTGTTTCTAGCAGTGTGACACAGTGCTCCATCTTCCTGGAACAACGTTGTGTTATTGTCCACGAAACACGAGGAATAAAGTGGCAAGAGTCCTTCCTCCAATATTTCGAAGTATTTCGCAAAATTTATGTAGCCAACGCACTCCACTAAGCTCGATCTCCCACCAACCCAAACAGTTCCCCAAACCATCACGCTGAAACCAACATACTTCACAGTTGGCTGCAATCTGTTGAGCCAAAAATCTTACTGAGGCATTCTCCAGACCCATATCCTTCCACT